>NW_020955522.1:603801-604797 GCF_003031625.1 Empidonax traillii
ACACAGTGTGCGCGGAACTGAGCCCACCCTTTAATCCTGAGGTTCATCTGCCGGGGCCAAGCATGCTTGGACGGTGGCAGCGAGGTCCTCAGGACGTAGATGGATTGCCTTACAGGGCTAACGAGCTCCATCTGCCCGGGGAGGGGCCCCGACCGGGAATCGAACCCGGGTCTCTGCAGTGACAGTGCACTGTATTTTTCCCCTGGACCACCGGGGGCTCCCTTCAGCAGCCTGTAGTGGTGCCAGCTAAGGCTGTGCTGTTAATGCAGCATCAAGTTGGCTTGGGGGGGCGCTGGCAATGAACAGCAGAGACACTTGCAAGTGCAAAAAACACTCAGTGATCTCCCAGTAGCCTAACTTCTCAGTCCCTGGTAGGGCACATTCCCACCACTGGTCTACCTCCCGGGTGGTTTGTCTTCTGACGTGATGCTGAGGGTACCTGAGGTGGAGGTATCACTTACCAGTTGTCTGTGGGAATCCCAGCCTCTGCTGGAGTAAGTCAAAGGACTTGCAGGACTGCAGCTGTACTTGCTGTTGTCTCCTGAAGAGTGAAATTATAGTGATGAAGGCAATAGATTAAGGTGGCCTAAGTGAAAAGCTTGAGTTCCAGAGTTTTGTCCTCTACAAGACTAAGCTAAGGGCGGATGGTGTTGTATGATAGCTACTGAAGGATATTATTTGCTGATGTAAAGATGGACAGCTCAGTGTATTACACATTCTTCCTGCTTTGAAGAACTTCAACTATTGCTTTAGAGCTATAGAAATTATCCCTTAGCATTGCTAATGATCTTCCTAACAAACATGACCACGTATTGTTGTGTCAGTATAGGATCATATTTTAAAGCCCTGAAGTGAATTAAAATAGCAACTGGATCTGTCTTTAGCGTTTTGTATGCCGTACCATGAAAATAAAATGTTTACCAGATGTGGATGTTTAAATGCTGACCTTAAAATAAGGCAAATATGTTTCTTAAGCGGATCTCCCTGTTTTTTTCA
>NW_020955522.1:605683-693713 GCF_003031625.1 Empidonax traillii
GTGTCAGTATAGGATCATATTTTAAAGCCCTGAAGTGAATTAAAATAGCAACTGGATCTGTCTTTAGCGTTTTGTATGCCGTACCATGAAAATAAAATGTTTACCAGATGTGGATGTTTAAATGCTGACCTTAAAATAAGGCAAATATGTTTCTTAAGCGGATCTCCCTGTTTTTTTCAGTGTTTAAAACCATGGCCCACTTCTTCAGTGAATGCTTGTAAACAACCCATCTTAAATTGCACAGTTAGAACATCATTTAAATATACAGTTATTTTATTCACGCTTTACTTGAAGTATCGGCAACTTTATGACAGGCATTGCCTCAGCACACAGTATATGAACAGTGGAGGAGTATGGCCATTAAGTGTTAATCTAAGACTGGGAGCTGTGCAAATAAAGTACTTCGTTCAGCCGCTTGAAGTTTGCAGGGTAATGTTTCAAAAAGAAATGTGGTAGTGCTTGTGACAAATAGCACAGTATAAATTATGATAATTAATATTGATGTAAAATGCTGGTTTAAAGTTTTTGAGGCAGAGAGCTGAGTTCAGTTAACGGTTTTGGGTTGGGGGTAGCAATGGATTTAATTCTTCCATGACTTACCACTGTAGAGACTAAAGGTACAAGAGGCAAGGACACTGAAAAAAATGATTATGCCACTATTGCTTGTAAAGACAACAATTTTCAGTTGTTAAAAGAAAACAAAACAGACATCCCATTTTAGTCAGAAAAAGGACACCTGATGTACCAAGGGCTGACACATTTTTTTTCTCCAGAATGATTATGAAAGACATGAAGGTCATATGAGAGACCTCGAATTTCCCTGCACACATGCTTTGTACTTCAGAAAGCAGTGAATCTCTTGAGATGTTAGTTGCTAAGAAAAATATGCTTCTGTTTCCAATTAGGCAAGCAGGGTCTTGTGAAACCATCTCTGCAACCTCTTACAGCTTTGTTTCAAAGCTGGTGGAGGGGCGTTCATAGGAGCCCAACTTGCAAATTCTTCAAGTGCATAGGAGATGGTGCAAGTAATTTCTGCACTACTGGCTTTTCACATTGGGGCCATATGTTGCCCAGCTGATGTACAGTGTCACGTGCAGACTGAGGATGTCACTGTCTTATGCTGGCTGTTTAGCCTCTGAGCTGGCAAAGCCTTTTAGAGAGTGTGGTTCAAGGGTAGTGCTTAAGTATGCACTGCAAAGAGGAGAGAGCTTTTTCAACTGGGATCCCTGTCAGTGAATTGCTCTAAACAGATTCTTGACTGGAGGAAAGGAAAAGTGGGAGATTAGAAAGAACTCAGTCCAGCTGAATGCCGCATAGATATTATTTACCAGTTCTGGTTGGTCCCTGAACAAATAATTTTTCCATATCTGTGTACACGTGGATGCATGTGTGCTATAACCATGCCTTGAAATGTTTATCCTATATCTTGAAAGTGTCTTGTTCTTGTGATTTCTAGTAACAGGGCTTATCTACGACCTGTTTCCTGGATGGTTTCCAACGAACAAAAATGTATTTAGTTAGAGGAAAGCAGCTGAATGAAAATTAGCTGGCCACATACGCAGTATGGTCCTTTATATGACTGCCTGCCCTTGCTGACACATAGAGATGAGCAGGGCTTCTTTTTTTTGTCATGGACAGAAATCTTGCTAGAGCTTGAATTTTTTCACAGGTTTGCAAAATGATCTCTTAGTAGCCTTACAGGACTCGCATGGGTTTCAGCAGGGCTGGGCTTTGGTCCTTTAACAGAGTTTTTTCTATATATGTGCTCAAAATGTGTGTTGTCTCAAGGCTTGCAGGTTGCCTTAGATTATCAGTTTGTTTTCTTGGAGACCTGGTGACTCCATACAGGAGGAGGGATGAGATCCCAGTTCTTTTCTGTAACCTTCCTTGACTGTCCTACAGGTTGGTTTCCTTCATCCTTTTTTGTGTCCCCAGGCCGGTCGCTATGTAAAGGAGGAAAAAAGCTCCATGTTCAAACTGCTGCTGGCACGAGCCCAGGTTTGCCATGAGTGTCTCACATTAGGCTCTGAGGCCAGGCTAAGCAGAGAGATACATTTCCGGGTTCTCTTTGGCTTTACAAACTTGTTTTACATCTGGAGACAATACTTCCACGAATCACTTATTCCCTCTGGGCAGAGGCAGATGTGGGCCCTGCACACAGGCCACGTACCAGCACCCGGATGTTTGTGACGCTCTGCTCAGCTGCTCATTCGAGAGCTCCTGGGTTTGCAGGGGCAGAGTTGGGGGAGCAGCACCCCTCCTGCTCAGACATGGGGTGATGGGCACTTCAGGGCAGGCAGCTGGGCAGGTGCCTCTTCTCTAGTGGAACCCAGGAGGGACATTGGTCTGCATCTTCTGCCTCTAGGTGTTCCTAGGTGTGTTTCTCTGGTCCAGCAGATGCGTGGTGCATAGTGAATGTAGTGGTGTTTCTATTTGTGCTTAAGTATTGCATAAACCACTGCATAAATTACAGTGCTGATGTATATGCACATGCCTGACCTAACTGTGCAAGCTCTGTTCTTGCGCTTTTGCACCTTGCCAATTGAGGATCTAAATAATGAGAAACAGAGCTCAGCTGCGTGGTTATGACTTCACTTCCCTGAAGTTTGTTGCTTTCCCATGTCAGGCCTGGTTTCACTCTCTTTGCCAGCCCTGTAGGTAGCCATCAGCTGTGGGGAGCTCTTATGCATGTCATCTCCTGTTCTGGGATGAGTTAGCCTTTTGCTGTTCCTGACTTTCCTTGTTGTTTTGAAGGGAGTTTTTTTCTTAAAATTTTTCCTACAGCCAAATGAACAATGTGGTTGCATGTTTTTGTTTAATCCTAGGGCTTCTGTTTTCCAAACATGGATTGACTTTACTCTGTTTTGCTACCCTGGAGCAGCAGTTGCTGCTACCTGAAAAGGCTTTGAGCTCAAAGTGTTGTGTAAGCGTGTGCTGTCTACATGTAATTAAGGGGCAGGCCAGAACATGTGGCTTTTCTTCTGTTCTGTCCCTGGCTGCCTGGTAGATGCTTATTTTCAAAGTATCCGTCTTGGTCTTCCTTGCTGAGGGAGAGCTTGGGATGTCACTGCTGGTGCAGCTTCTTCCCCTCCAGGGTGAGCATACTCCTGACAGCACATGTAGGCAAACCAGCATGGATGGGTAGGAAAAGCTAAACCTGACACAGTGCTGGGATCAGCACCTAACTGCTGGCTGAGGTGTTTAGTGCCAGATTTCTTAAATCTATGTTTTTCTTTTGGTGGGTAGAAGTGTCTAGAAATCGCTTCAGAAGCTTGTACTTGCAGAACTCAAGCCAGTGCAAAGTCCACTTAGAATGTGGTGGATATTTTTTGGTTCTGTCTGCTTATTTCCTGGTGGTCCTTCCTCTGCAGTTTAGATGTCTCAGAGCTGCCAACACTTAGTGGTGTGTAAGAGCTGCAGGATGGGAGGGTGTGAGCAATGCAGTCCTAGATATCTCCTTGCTGCTTCCTGCCTCCTCCAGCCTATCTCTGTTGCTGTGGCAACTCTGAGCACCTACAGGCGAGGAGCATTTGTTGCCTATCCTTGACTTCATGCTTCATAATCCTTGTATTTCTTTGCCTCTCAATTTATCGCATGTTTTAGGACTTGGGGTTTCTTTTGATCATGGCTAGAAACTGCTAACATTTTAGGAGGGCGTTTGTCTAAGACAAGATGTCATAGATTACTTTTCGTCACGGTGTATGTTGTATTGCGTTTGTGTTTGATTAAAATTCTTCAGGCATCTTTTCTGAGTAAAGCGAAGCACGTGGTCATGCAGTGTCCCAGTCACACGGTAACAAAGGACTCCAGTACAACATTTCATTAGAAGTCTGTATATATCACAGTTGTTTTCATTTCCAACAAGAAACCCGCGAACAACCCAAGGGAAAGTCAAATATGTGTACAGTGCTGTCCAGCTATCTGCAGCTGTCTGGAAGTGTTTTTGCAATCCCCATCCTCTGTTTTGTTAAATATTTTCTTGTGCTCTTTTTAATTATAGGACTTTTTTTCCTTCCATTTTATTGATTATTAAAAAATTTGAGAATTATTCAAAATGTATTTTGCTTTCGCTTTCTGCAGTTTAATGCTTTATCTTCCACTAATTAAGCTCTTTATCATGAGCAATTACTGTCATCTTATACAAACAATTGCCAAAAGGTTATCTTCCTTTAATAAGAGCACAAGAAATTGTGCTAGGGATTACAGGCCCTGTGGAGGTTTGCCAGTAAATCTTCTGCATAAAATATTAGTAGTGTAATTGCATACTGTGCTTTGTGCTAGTGCAGAATCACGTTCTTCCCTCACGTTCATCGTGCCTAAGTCTTAGGGCTTTTATGGTGCATATGTGTTTGACATGAACTTGCTTCTGCAGCCAGAAAGTAGATTTAAATTATGGAGGAAAGAAAATGGCAAATATTTTGCTTATCTATATTACTGTGCTATAAACAGTAGTAACACATGTATAGATATGTGTGGTGGGGAGAGTGTCATGCCTGAAGTGCTGTGTCAATCCCTGTTGCTGAATATGCCTGTAGAGAAAGTGCAGGTAAGAATGAGTGGTATCAAGTCAGACTCATCAAAGTAGACTTGGTTTGATGGGGGCTGCAGTGAAAGTGTGGTGTTTCACCCTTCATTTCAGATGAACTTGTTTTTGCATCTCTTTCCATTTGACTTGGCTTGTAATTAAAAATGATACAAGTTAGAGAGAATCTAATTTGTCTTCCTATGCTACTGCTGCACCTCTAACAATGATGTGTGCTGGAGAAAAATGTATGAAAACTGTACAGGTCACTGGGAATACTTCCAGTCATCCCCATTCCCAGTTTACAGAACCACAGAACATGCTGAGTTGGAAGGGACCCACAAGGATCATCAGAGTCCAACTCTTAGCCCTACACAGGACCATCCCCAAGACTCGTGCCTGAGAGTATCGTCCCAATGCTTTTTGAACTCTGTCAGGCTTGGTGCTGTGACCACTTCCCTGGGGACCCTGTTCCAGTGCCCAACCACCCTCCGGCTGAAGAACCTTTTTCTAATATCCAACCTAAACCTCCCCTGATATAAGCTGAAGCCATTCTCTGGGGCCCTGTCACTGGTCACCAGAGAAGAGATCACTGCCTGCCCCTCCTCTTTCCCTCACTGGGAAGTTGTAACTGCAATGAGGTTTCCCCTCAGTCTCCTCTTCTCCAGGCTGAACAGATGAAGTGCCCTCAGCCACTCTTCGTGTGGCTTCTCCTCAAGGCCCTTCACCATCTTTGTTGCCCTCCTTTGGGCACTCTCTAATGGCTTAATGTCTTTCTATATTGTGGTGCCCAAACCTGCCCACAATAGTCAAGGTGAGGCTGCCCCAGTGCAGAGCAGAGCAGGACAATCCCCTCCTTCAACCGTCTGGTGATGCTTTGCCTGATGCCCCCCAGGACACGGTTGGCCCTCCTGGCTGTCAGGGCACTGCTGACTCATATTCAACTTGCTGTTGACTAGGACCCCCAGGTCCTTTTCCACGGCACTGCTTTCAGCATCTCATTCCCCAGTCTGTATGAACATCTGGGGTTGCCCCATCTTAGGTGCAGAATCCAGCACTTTCCTTGCTGAACTTCCTGTGGTTGATAATATTGCTCTAGCCAGGAGTCCTGCAAAAACAAACACTGAGTATTAGAACACAACAAAGCTTTTTTGGTTTTGATGGTCTTCTTTTAAATAATGAAATGCCTTCTTGATAATTAAGATCAAGTGGAATAGGATAATTAGTTCGATATTGACCCCAAAATGTTTCAAACAGTGATATCTTTCACTAGCAAACTGATATCCAAACTTTGCCAATTGTACATCCATCTATAGGAAAGGTCCTGCTCGTTATAAGACTTGTAATATTTAGTTGTGTTTGCAGACACATGTATCATAGCTCTGTATGTTCTATTTTGATTGCAGCAATAAAGTGTCTGATATATTGTATCTGAACAAAAAAATTATGGTGCTGTAGCAGCAGAGGCAATATCATTTTGAGGGACAGTAACTTCAGACCAAACCCCACAGCAGAGGAAGCTTTGGCTACAGAAGACCAAATTTACAAATGTGAAAATCCCTACCCAGTTAAACTCAGAAAACTTGTCAAGTGGCATGAGCTTGCTTCTGGATCCCAGTCTGGCTGCCAGCCTGCATCACCCATCTTCTGCAGAGCCTCCCTGCCTAGCTCAATGTTCCAAAATCCAGCCAGAGCGAACCAACTGCAGCTGTCAGCCACGTTCAGCAGCTATTTGTTTTTCATTGTGTAGTATGTTGAGTTCCAGCAGTAAGGCAGCGCTGGGAGTAGAGATGTGCAGTGGTGGGGTATGGAGGGACCCTGCAGTGCACCTTGCAGAGCAGGTCCATTCTGTAACTGATCTATCCAATCCTTTGGTCCTTTTGTCCATCACCTTAGCTTTTCCCCAGCTTTTCTTCACAGGTAATCTTTTGCTGGTATGGGTGGGATGTGTTTTGACTCTTACGTGGATTGGGATTTTAGTAGAAAAACTGCATTCAGGAGTGTTGTCCATCCCTTGATCCAAATCATGTTATTTAGTGTGTCAGGAGCTCTCTTCTCATGTCATGCTTACTTAAAATATAGCATTTGAGATTGTCTGAAGTAATCAGTTCTAGTGCTTCTCTAAAGATACAAAATTAAAATGAAATCTAAATTTAAGGTTTCCAGTATATTGCTTTAATATAAAAATAACATTTTCTCACCTCAATTGCAGACTTCTGAGTCCAGTTCTTCAATGTCTCAGCAGGCCCCCAAATCTACTATGCCACATGCAAAATGAAGCTACCAGCTGCTCTGAAGCCAAAACTGGCCATTATAAAACCTCTGTAAGCTGGCTGCTAGTCTCAGAGTTCATTATGAGAGGAGGTCATTCTTCCTTTCTTCCTTACAGCAATGAATGTAGCTTTTGAGTACATTTTAAAAGTTTCATTTAATCACAATGTGGATGAATTGTTTCAGCCGTGATCGCCTGATGGGAAACTAACTTTCTTCTTCCTGGAAGAAAAAATACTGTGTTGATTCTTGCAGCAGCTTTTAGAACTACAGGATGTGATTTCTTTTTTTTTTTTTTTTTTTTTTTTTTTTTTTTTTTTTTTTTTTTTTTTTTTTTTTTTTTTTTTTTTTTTTTTTTTTTTTTTTTTTTTTTTTTTTTTTTTTTTTTTTTTTTTTTTTTTTTTTTTTTTTTTTTTTTTTTTTTTTTTTTTTTTTTTTTTTTTTTTTTTTTTTTTTTTTTTTTTTTTTTGAAAGACTTGAAGATTTTGGCAGTAACAAAGGAATTTTCTCTCTCTCTCTTCTCTGCTTTTTATTTTTTCAGTCAGTTTTCTTTTAATATTGGTCAATACGCAGAATAAGGTCTTTAATGGGCTCTTTCTGTACATCCTCTCAAAATACTTTTTTCCCCAAATGTGTTCAACTTCTCCATAAAACCTGTGTGATTGCAAAATGCTTTGAAGAGTTTATCAGTTTCATATTTGGCTAAAATGTTTTAAATAGCGGAAAGAAAACAAGCATATTCTTATTTTTTGTCGTGGATAATCTTTCATTCCCTAATGGATGAGTTTGGAGAAGATATCAGGCTCACCTAGGAGATCCGTAGTATTAGGATGAAAAACCATGTCCTCAAGCTGGAACACAAGAATTGCCAGTGAGATCCAGGGAAATCTTTTCTTTTCCCTGTGAAGATGGTTAAGCATTGGAAGACATTGCCCAAGGAGGCTGAAGATGCTCCATCCTTAGAGATTACCCAGTGTAGAACTGGGCAAAGCCATGAATAATCAGCTGACCCTGCTTTGGCCTGGACATTGAACCAGAAGCCCTCCCAACCTAAATTATGCTGTGATTCTGTGAAATTTATCTTCATTGTGTGCAGTATCTATAGGATTGGATGAATTTGTTTTTCTATTATACAACATTTTCTGTGTGATTGCTGATAACTGCAGAGAAATGGAGAAGGGATGGTCTTGGTAGAGGTGAGAAATCTACAGCAGCACCTAGTTGGGGAGCAGTTAGAGTCAGGAGTCCAGTGCAGCAGGGTGCTACATGTTCGGGATATTATCCTGCAGCCATGAAATCATGGTGAGAGTGTGTATGTTACTCCTTGGCAACTGTCTGAGGATTGTCATGCTGTAAGTAGCTGTGAAGAGGTATCCCCAGCTTTGATTTTCATTATGTGCATAAAAATGTGTTGGTGAATGAAAATAGTAAGCCTAAAGTACTGTATAGCTTTACTTTCCTAGTACAGGACCAGTTTGCCAGGACCAGTTTAGAAGAATCCAGTCTCATAGCACTAGTCCATGAATGCTGAGAAAAGCAAATAGCAGTGCTAACACCTGTGTTTTCCCAGCAAAACTCCAGGACTTTTTCCAAGTAAGTACGTGTTTCAAAACCTGTTTAAATGTTACATTTTCACATGACTTAAACTAAACACATAAAGTATCAGGGATATTCAGCTCTAATCATCTCTAATCCTTTTGATTACTTTATGGTTTTTGGAAAAGCTATTGACTGCCTCTTGCCAGAGAGAGTCAAGACAAGCAAAAAGGCATGGTAATATGTATTACTTCCCAACCCAATAGATCAGAAAAGGAAAATTCCTTGGCATTAATTACATTTAAATTTTTCAGCAGAAAACCGTTATGGTTTCCAGAAAATGTTGTGCTCTCTATTCTAGTTGTTTCCTTTCTTGCTGTTTGGAAGTAAGTCATTAATTCAGGTTATCTTAGTTTTTAACATGGATATATCATTACTATCCTGTTGCAGGTCCACAGAAATTCTGAGCCTTCATCATCAAAAAAATTCTAAAACAATTAGCTGTGTGGTCTAGGCTGGAAGGAGGTAGGTAAGATAATCTAATTTCCAATCATAATCTTCATGTTGGTAAGGAAGAGTATAGACCTTAGGAAGCACTAGACAGGGTTCACTGAAAGTCAAAGTGTTTTGTTTTCAGATAGATCTGAATAATTTTTTTTTTTTAAACAGCCAAATAGTGTTGAGATGTATCTTCAACCCTACACAGTTGCAAAAGCCATTTAAAATGGTCACACTGCTGAGCTGAGATGAAAATCTTTGTAGCTGTTAGCTGTGATTCAAAAAGCAATACCTGGATTTTTTTTCATCTCTCCCATCACCCCTAGAAGTAGAGGAGTAATTCCTTTAATGCTAACTGTCCCTGGAGTACCTAAGCTGCATAGTCCAACAAGTCTAATTCAGGGTGACTGTTACATTCTTATTAACCAACAAGGAAAATGAAATACATCAGAAAATTTTGGTAGCAGCATTTAAACAATAAATAAATGCTACTGTGAATAAATTATACATGACGTAAAGTGTCTTCATAAAAATCCAGTGGGCTTCAAGTAGAAGTTGGAGGGGAGTGGGCAGTGTATGGATAGGGCAGAAAGATTATCTGTTTTTTAATTAATTCAACCAGCTGTAGGTGATGAAGATAGAGTATTGATACGGTTGAAAAAGAGATTGTATCTAGAAACTAAATGTAGGTCACAATCCAAGGGGGAAATGAATTCCAGTTTGAGACGCACATACGGTTTTTGTGATGGATAATGAAACGTGAGCCCTCCGTGCAGAGCATTTGTAGAAGGGATGCAGCTGATCCCCAGTTACAGGAGTGATGAAGATTCAGCACTGTGTGAAAGAGATTGATTCACAAGAGTTGCAAGGAGAACAGTAAGTCTAGAAAAGCTGTGAGGGAGTGAGGTTTTGGTTTGATCCAAGAGATGGTTAACATGTTGCCAGTTCAGTCTCTGTATGGGAGAATACTTCTACCAGTGGACAGAGAATTGATTCATAAGGCAGTGGCATAACAAGTCCCAATGTCTGGAAGCTGTAAAACAAAATGCATGCTACTAATAAGTAATACTCTTTATTATGCTGATGATTCATGGAGGAACTAAGCCATAAATTTAGTAGGTTTCTCATATGGCTTTCAAAACATTAGGTTAGCTGTCTTTCCCCAGAAGAAATTGTATAGCCTTGCCTACAGGGCAAAGGTCGAAGACAGTGAGATGACAGAGCGAGTCTTGTGGGCCATAATACCCTGTAAGGTTTGTGAACTGGAATAAGTCTGTCAGGAACTGGAGTGAGGCCATCAGGTTTTTTTCAGATAGGCTGCTGAGCAGCTGTCAGACACTAGCTGCCAGATAACATAAAGAATGTGTCCTGCATTGCCAAAATGTCTAAGTGGTTTTGGCACTGGAAGGAAATGTGGGCTTGCTTCATAGTCTTTTCACCACAGGAATGCATGATGCACATTATAATATGTTCTAACAGAGCATTTGGTAGGGCATCAGAGGAAACAAAAGAAAACACAGATCAGTGCCCTGTGGAAGAGGGCAAGACCAGATCTTGGACACTTTTTACGTAAAGTTTCACTCTTCAGGAAACTTTTAGAAGCAACTTACTAAATCACGTAATATTTTCTGTTGGCAGTTCTGAATTGTTTGAAGCTGTATGCATCACTGCTTGAGAGTGGCTTCTGCTGTACTCACCAAAGTTAAAGATGGGAATTTTGTCTGCTTTTATATTTCTGTTGTCCAGCAAGCCTTATTTCTCTCTGTTTAGACTGTGCCAGTTTAGGGCTAATGCCCTTTCACAAGTGTCAGAGCTGAATGTTATGCTTTATACCCAAATGGATGCTGACATCCTGCTGATTTAGGTGTCCCCTTTTCCCAAACCCAGCTTCCTGGGGCCTTTACTCCTCTCACAGCAGGTGCACATGGTTTGAGATGCAAAATGTAGACCATGCAAATGTTGAGAGGGAAACTGAAATTTCTTGTTCTACAAATCTCTTCGTTTTCTTCACTGCTCTGGAGTTACCTTTTGCTGCAGTCAGTCTTGTCCTCCAACGTGTCTTGTGATAAGGCCATCACCAGGTGTTGGGCTGGTTCAGTGATTCGTCTCCTGCCCATTAGGACAGACTGACATCTCCAGGTGCGAAATTTTTCTCTAGAGCTTTTCAAGTGAATATCAACTATGTTCAGTGACTCTTCATTACTAACTTGTTGTCATCACTCTTTGCAATTTTCTTATGAGAAAGGGATAGAAATGGCAAAGATGTCAAACATAGCTTGAATTCCTCAGTTTGTAGACGTCGTGGTACAGTCTATAGACATAAAAGTAGATAAAAACAAGGAACCTTAGATTGTACAGAGACCACTGTGAGCTGTCCTGAAGGTACCTCATCTGGAGAGAGGCATGAGGAAGATACCAGTGCTTGTCAACAGCGATCAACTGGCAGCCATTCCCAACCTCACAAGCTGATAGTGAAGATTTACGTTAAAATAGTGACTACTAAGTAAATTATAATGAATTGGAAATCAGGAAATAAGGATGGATAAATATACTACATAAGCACAGCATTATTCAGATAGTGTGGATGTTTAAAATATAACTTCTCTCCTAGTACTGTGAGTCTGCTGGAAGTCAGTCTTAAAAAATAATCCATTGCAACGAAACGCAGCAAAAAAGTTATAATTAGTTATCTCTCATAATAATCATAGATATGTGTAATTCGTGACTATTCAGCTCTATGAGAGACTTGTATCTCTAGGAAAAACATTCAGGAAAGCTGCCAGAGTTCACATGAAAGAGGGGATCAATGCACTTTCAAGTAAGTTTATTTGATCAGCCAAAAATAAGCATATGCAAACATTATAGGGTTCAAGGGGAAACCAGTGAACCAGCTAGCTTCCAAATGAAAGATCTTACTGCCCATGGTTTTTCACAGAAAAACACCACTACCCATCCCTGTATTTTGAAGGGCCACTATTATTGGGTACTTTGTTCTGTAACTGGTGTATAATCAAGAATTACTAAGAGCAATTAAGAAAGTTCTTTTATAGTAATTCAGGAATAGTTCAGTGCCATCAAAAAGAGTAATTGAACTGGATGCTATCCCTCAAATACCATTTTTGTTATTGTTTCAAATCCTCACTTCTTTCTGTAAAATAGTTGCTTTGCTGAAGACTCCCCATGTTTCCCACAGCAGGTCCTCTCCCCCACTAACCCCAGGCTGTGCCTGTAGATCAGGTCTTTCTCCTGATAAGGTGACAGTTTGCACCTCATCTGATCCTGGGAAGTTCTCATAAACTTCTTGAATTTGCTATGCTTTTCTGCAAACAGTGCTATATTGCAAACTTCCACGTGGTGCTGTGAGTGGTGAAGGACGAGAGCGCAGCTTAAATTTCTCCTCTGCACAAGGGTTGACAGAGAAACCTCAATGAGGTTCTTATGTGGTCTGGTTACTTCTGAGTAGCAGCCCCATCTGGGGCTGTGTATGTACCTTATGCTGTTTAGTGCTGCTGCGTGAGAAAATGAAGCAATAAGGCAAAATCTGAGCAAAAATTTACCACCTTTTACCAAAAATGTATTTTGCATATCAACCTTTCTGATTTTTCAGCCTTAATTAATCCTCTTCCTTGATTAGTCACTTAGAAATGAATGAAGTCCAAAAATTTGCAAAGTTTATTTAGGTATATAGAGCCATGAGATATATTTACATTTGGGATGTTTACTTCCATGAACTTTCCATGAATTATGTGACTAGCTCTCTGAGTCTGGCAGCGTGACTGATTTCCTGGCATCGTAATGCCTTGCTGGGCTGTCATGGTGCTTTTGAAGAATATCTTAGGTATCAAATGCTGGAGGGAGAGAGGGGAGCACCCATCTTCTACTTGTAGTGAGAACTAGAGAGAGTGAGAAGAAACCCACTGGCAAGTTCAGATGTGTTTACACTGCTGTACCTGCATTCATAAATGTATGTGGTCACAGGCAAAGGTGTTGTTGCTCCTCATGAGATGAGGCAATTCACAAAGAGAGGAAGTTTCTGTACCCCAAGGGCATTCCTGCCAGAGGACAGATTTTTGTATCAGATACATTGAACAGGCTGAAATTATATCTAATTAATGACTGTGTAAGCTGGCCTTGTGCTAGAAAGCCATATGTTCATTTGTGTAGATACGGTGAAGACAGGCAAACAGCATCTGCAGCGATTACAGACCTGCCCCAGAGCTGCTTGCTCACTGCGAAGCACTTGGTGAGGGAGGCAATGCTGATGCCAACCACCTGAAGTAGCACTGGTGCTCTCTAGATATAACAATATGTGAATTATCATGGCACGTTGCTGCCTGCAATGTTTTGTCACTATGGGATGGGGTCCTCAGCCTGTTGACTGGTTGGGAGTATCTCGTCTGTAGAAGGGCTGGGTTTTCAGGTAAGTCCTTGGATACTAAAGGCTGCGTGTGCAGCAGTAGCATGGCAGATAGTGTATGAGCAAGTGTTTCTTTTTAAAGAGAGAAGGCAAGCAGGCATGGGTGGGAATGGCTCACCTATGTGGAGTTACAGCTGAGAGCTTTTCTCCAGCTCCTGGGAGCAAAGTGTCTTTCATCACCAAGTCCACTAACTCTGAAAATATGTGCCATGGCTGGCAGAAATGTGCATGTGCATATGCCTCTTTTAAGGACATTTCTTGCCAAGGAGGGAAGAGAAGGTGTATTTTAAAGGGGGGCAAATAGTAGCTCAGTAAAAAATCCCTTCTAGAAATCTCTCTCAGCCTTTTAGAAGGTACTGAGAGTGCTTTTTAGTTGCTTTTCTTTTCTTCTTGAGGACTTTCAAGAATGTTTCAAGGAGCAAATAAGAGACTTGGGGAAGGACCAGAGCAAAGAAAATAGTTTTGCTGTTACTCATTTTGGTGAGTGGTGACCATTTACTTTTCACCACAGTAGCATTGATTCAGGGGGAGATGATGCCTTGGATTATCTGAAAAAAATTCTATTGAGCTAGAGGAGAAAAGGCATTTCTTTGTCCTTGAGGTGTTTTGTAGTTGTCCTCTGCGATGAAGAATAAATCTAACAGGCTAATTTTGGAAAACTAAGAAGTCACATCGTCTTTTCCCCTGGCATTTTTGCCATTTCAGACAGCTCTGTCTTTCTAATACCATTTTTCTTCTGACTCTTACTCTGCCAGAGACCAGCATCCTTGGTGGATGGCTTCCAATGCTCTTTTGCATATGAGGAAGAAACATTAGCCAAGGGAAGAGTCAGAGAAGGGGTATTGTTCAGCTTTGAGGCCACATATATCCTCCCTCTCTCTGAAGAGGAGCCCTTAAATCCTTCAAAAATGAATATGAATAATGAAGTGCATTAGAAGATGGGAAGTTTTGTAGTTACTTGGAGTGATCTGGTACCACTTTAACATCTGCCTGTACACCATCAATGGGCAGGTGGGCTTTTCTGATCAATTGCAGAAGAAATTGGAGAGATTTTAGTTGTCTCAGTATCTCTGTGGGTTTAGTCCTTAATTATCCCTTTGTGCCACTCTGCTGAAGCGTGTTTGCTAATCACTCCGGAGTACTTTAGCTTCTTTCAATATATTGGATTCCACTTGGATGCTTTTAAAAGTGTTTGCGCAGCATATGCCTTTCTTAGGAGTATGGGAAATGTCCACAGTCTGAAACAAAAGTTCAGTGTTCCAAACTCAACATCCATGTTGTTATTCCGTAAATTAGTACGTACTGTGCTGTTACGTAAGTTTGTCTTGTGTCAGAATAATAAAAGCTGAGTGTGCTAAAAGGCTGATAAGCCTGCCATGAAGAATTACATTTTTCAAATTCTTCTGCCTTAAAATAACACCTGTTGCTTTACCAACGTGCTGGTAGTATAGTGTGTCTTGAGAACTAGTATAAAAAATTTAAAAAAAAAAAAAAAAAAAGGGCATTTTTTTCGGACCGTTCAGGTCTGAGCCTTGGCAGCCTTGAATTTAGTATTGTCTCCAAGCCACTCTTATACAAAAGGACTACGAGAAAGCACAGCTGTTCTGTATTTTTGAATATTAAAAATGGACAAAGTCACTTTTCAGTAATACTGCAGTAGCCTCGAGGACCGAATGCAAAAAAACAAGTGCTCCTTCTTTTGGCAGGTGGGAAGTTCAATCCCTTAAAATGCAAAATAAAAAAATAATAAAATGGATGGTTGTGGAGATTCTGAGGGTAGCCTGCAATGAGGGTGAAGGGACAAGCACGCCACAGCTGCTGGTGGAAATCACTGCTGGCAGTGTGTGCGCATAAACCAACAGTGCACTTCCAGCAGCCCCTAAATAAATGACGGGGGGGAGAGGGGAAGTTCACCCCTGATACCACGGTTCTGCACAATGACCGCCTTTCTGGGTGCCGGGGTCACAGCTGCTGTCTGGAGATTACGTACAGAAGCACTCTTCTTCTCGGGAGAATGAGGTTTCCTGGAGGATTAAGCACAGGCTGAAAGCAGGAGGAGTTATTTTGGAGAGAGACAAAAGAAAGAGAGCCCACGGCCGTGACAGGCAACAGGGGCGGAAGACCGTACGCGAGAAGACGACTGCCGGTAGTTGCTGCTTGGATGGGAAAGTCTCCAGTTTGGGATCCTGAAGTGGTCCAGTTGTTGGGTGAAACCCACTGTGGGTTTGGCACGACCTTGCCTGCTTGCAGGACCCAAAGCACTGCTTTTCCAATTGTGCGGGAGGTGGATTGGGTCTAATAGGGCTCTGCCACCTCCTGCGTCTCAAATAAAGTAATTACTTACAATTGGAAGTGCCCTTTAGAAATAGTGATCAATGCAGTAATCTGAATCCCCATGTAAAGGTACATTTGCACTCCCCATCTGCTCAGAAAACTATGCTTTTTTGCATTTTCCTCTGTCACAAACATGGTGTCCCCATGCCTTCTGAGTCTGCTGCTTTTGTGCTTATTAGCTTTCTCTTTTTTTACCCCTCTTTTCCCTCTTATCCTGCTATTTCACCTCTTGAGTGCATACATTCCCAGGCAAGTATCCAGAATATCCTTCTACCCACGCATCATGTGCCAGCACCTCTGTTTTGTGTAGGAAGGTCTTCTATATTTGAAGCCAGGGCCATCTGCCTCAATGCTAAAAAAAAAAAGAAAAAACCCCAAAAAAACAAAACCAAACAAAAAAATCCCAATCAGGTTTCTTGCTGTTTTATGCAAGGGCAATGGCCACACTTCTTCTGTAAAACTTCAAAAGGAAAAATGCAACCCATTCTGTATTAATAATATTTGAAACTTCTATTTATCGGTTCTAAAGTTAAGTCTTATTTCACCGACTGGATCAAGTTTCCCACATATCCCATATGTCGACAACTTCTTTTTAGTGGCTTCAGAATCCACTAGTGCTTTTTATAATCTGAAACAAATGCATGCTGCACATAATGTAGGAAAGGAGAGGTGGAGGCAGAGGAGGCTGACAATGCGTGCATTCAAACCATGAGAAAATGCAAGTGGGAAAAATATGACTGTGTTGGTAGAGCTTGTCAAAGGACGTTTAAGGCATATCATGTATTAGCAAATCATAGCTATTTTGAAGGCAAAAGAATGAAACTTCTTAAAAGGAGCAGAATTCCAGAAGAATGGTAAGGAGTAAGTATTGGGTGTCATTGTTTAAATGCAATGTCATAGTTGCTAGTTATTGACCCTGCTGCATAGATATTTCATAAGTGCAGTATGAATTTTAACCAAATCACTTTTAAAACTGCATTTCCATTTGCATTTCAATCCATCAAATCCTCTCTAAAACGGAGCATTGTCAAATAAATTGGTAAAAATTGAAATACTGTTGTTGCAGCTGAAAGTAGTTCAAGCTTTTGATGTTGCGTCTAGGCACAAATATAAATAAACAGGAAATCATACAAAAGCTATTGAGGGGAGAAATTCTATATGAGGTAGAAATGTAACCTGTGCTGCTTGCTTCAGGCCCTGGTTGATACTTTCGTTAAGAGCAAAATGCTGAAGTTCCTCCTTGCAAGGAGGAACTGAAGCAACTTCAATTTTTTTTTTTGAAGCACAAGTCTGTAATATGAATAGTACTGATGACTGCCCACATCTGGTGAATTGGATTAGAATCTAATTAGCATGTAGAGTTTAGAAAACTTTTATAAAGTTTCAAAAATAATATGTGAAAGAAATAGCTTAGCTAAAAATTCAGAGAAGTATTACTGAAATATTCCTTTGGGTACATCTTGAAAGTAGCTTTCCTGCTTCTTAAAGATGTAGCACACATGAATGGTAACCTATTTTAATTGTTAACATTTTCTGTTCAGATAATTTGGTATGTTTAAAGATATCTGTTGTATCTAATTGACCCCTGTAGCTTCAAGTCCATCTGGAAATCTAGGCACATACTGTGAAAGATCAATAAAGTGATTTTAGTGTTTGTGAAAGCAGTTTTTCTGGCCTAGTTTTTGCATTAAAAAGGATAATACACCTGTCCTACATTTGTGAAATATCTCGGCAAACATGAAAGGATAGTGTATTCAGTTTATGTACTTAGTTTTTCAACACTGTGTTGTAGTAGCATGTTTCCAAGCAAAACCGTGCTTTCCCCTCTAATCTCATTCACTTACATATACATCAACTGTATATATATAGCAGAGAGGTTAAATTCAGGTTGAAATGTGATCCAAAGCAGAAATGGAGGCAGAAACTCCTTCTATAATTCTTACTATAGAGGAATAGAAATTCTTTCCCCCTGTCTCTAATCTTAGGGTTTTCATCAGCACTGAGAAGTCTTTTTGAAGCAAAAAAGATGATTTATGAAATAGAAATTACAAATAAGATGCAAACAGCTGCTTTTTTTGTCTTCCCTCTCCATTGCAGTTCTGACTATCTGCTCAGCTTTAGGTGTGCAATTTCTTTTTTTCTGTGAGACTGCCCAGGGCTTACTTGCAGAGCATATTCATAACAGTGCTTCAGCTTGTAGGGTTGGAAAGGGGAGACCATTCTGTATTGTTAGTGTGTATTTTGTGTCACAAAGGAAAAATCTCAATATTTATGAGAATGGACCAGCATGACTAACACTATGTCAGATGATTCAAAACTCTGGAAAATTTACATTTCGCTTATGTAGGGCATCTCACATACTTAGTTGCTGCATCTTGGAGTAGTTGGGAATTTTATTTATTTATTTATTTATTTACTCATTTCTTTATTTATTTTCTTTGCTCTATTTAGAAGAGAGATGAAATCTTGTCAGCATCTGTAGTGATGTTACACTGCAGATAGAGCATTGGTAGAAGGGAAGGGGGAATGTGTCTTTTAGGGAGGAAGGGTTTGTATGTTTTTAAGCATGCAAGCCCTTGAGTGTTTCTGGGCTTGTTAGCTCAGTGGAGTATTTTCTGTGAGGAGCCTCTCTGTAGCAGAACACAGGATATTTCTCCCCAGTTTGGGATCATCTTGTGCAGCATGTCTGGGACCATGAAGGATCCTCGTGGGAAATTTCATTGCCATAGAATGATAGCCTTTGTCCAGGCAGTGTATTCCAACTAGGATGGAGTGGGATGAGATGTGGGGAAGCATTTACTTCCTCTTCTCATCCTGCTCTGTGCCTACTTGCATCACTCTGCTGATCTTGGTCATGGTGTGCCTGGTGGCCTAGCTTCAGTATTTGGTGTTGCTTGCTCTCCAGCCTTGATCTGAATGGAATTTTTTTATTTTATGGATCCTGATCCTCTCTCCCAGGGCAAACTTGAGAGCCCAGGATGCTTTTTTCTTTAATATTTATGTGTTTGTCTAAATGAGTTCTGGGACTCTTGCATTTAGAGCATAAAATTTAGACTAGCAAATTTCTACCATAGCCTGAGAAGTCTGAAAAATCACCTCTGCCTTGATTCCTGGAGCCAGGTTCCCCAAGTCAGGGCAATATTTAGAAAGTAGTAAAAAGAGTAATGATCAATTTTGTTAGACTGAGTTAAAAGGACAAGAAAGGAAACGTGAGGGGCGTGTCCTGCTTCATAGCACATCAATCTCATGTTCGAGTGCCAGTAGTTTTGGGGTTTGTTTTTTTCATGAGATTAATTTAGAAGGGCAGAAACTATTTCTGCCTACAGGAGCAGGCATAGTATGTCCTGCATGTTTTCTGTGGCTTCCTTTTCTCACTGAAAGCTGAAGCGTGAAGCACATTCTGAGATAATTCTGTTCTGTGCGCTTGCACTGAAGAAAACAGCAGTAGGTGGGATACTGGAAAAGTTAATAGCTCTTAATGTGGAGGTGAAAAAGTAGTTTTGTTTCAGCAAGGTAAGTGGTTCATGATGCCAAAATGAATGTAAATGAGGATGGTTTATTTTAACTTAGTTATCATACATACCTGTTGAGGTCTAAGATGAAGCAAGTGAACCTTCAGTAAGCATACTGTCAGAGTTCAATACCCTGTAGTGATCCAAGCTGTAAAAGCCCTCCTCATCACATGAGAACACAGAGTGCTCTTTCTGGGGCCCTTTGAAAGGAAGAGTGGTGCCATTGTTGGTG
This sequence comes from Empidonax traillii, assembly GCF_003031625.1. Classification (NCBI taxonomy): domain Eukaryota; kingdom Metazoa; phylum Chordata; class Aves; order Passeriformes; family Tyrannidae; genus Empidonax; species Empidonax traillii. The sequence goes on from NW_020955522.1 coordinate 625,006, forward strand.
GGGTGCTGCCCTGTGCCAGAACGCCACAGCGGATGGCGGCATGTGCTGTGAATTCATCATTGGTCTGAATCCAGCAAATCTGAAGAATAACTGAAATTTGAGATTATTTCCTTGATTGGTTAGTGCTGTGGTCAGGTCCCTTTGGGGTGACGGCAACATGAAAGGCACTGCTGTACCCTGCTCTGAGTTAGTTCACTTCTTTTCTTCTTCACACCCCAGGCATCCTGAAGAGAAATTCTGCAGGTGAGACATAGTATCTCCAAATAAGTGGAGGGCTTTTTTTCTCAGCTTTCTCTTTTCTTGGTTTAAATTTAAAGTTATGAGACTATTTTACATGAATTTTCTGTTTATAGATCCCATCCCTAAGAAGCCTAAAATGTCATTGCTGAGTTAACTGGACCTTTTTAGTGGACATATCGCATACCACCTGTGGTGGATTTACCCTGGTTGGACACCAGGTGCTCCTCAAGGCCACTCTGTCCCTCCCTTCCACAGCTGGGCAGTGCAGAGAAAATATAATGAAAGTCTTGTGGATTGAGAGAAGGATAACTAAAGATTACATTTAGCATCATGGGCAAAACAGATTGGACTTGGGGAAATTAATTTATTTTATTACCAATCAAATCAGAATAGGGTAATAGGGAATAAAACCAAATCTTAAACCACCTACGCCCCTGCCTTTTTCCCAGGCACAGCTTTGCTCAGGATTCTTTACCTCCTCCCCCAAGTGGCACAGGTGGACAGGAATGGGGGCTGCGGTCAGTCCGTCACACATTGCTGCTCCTTCCTCCTCAGGGAGGATCCCTCACACTCTTCTCCTGCTCTGGCACAGGGCCCCTCCCAGAGGTCACAGTCCTCCCTAAACTTTTCCACTGTGAGTCCTTCCCACAGGCTGCAGTTCCTCACAAATTGCTCCAGTGTGTGTTCCTCACCAGATCTCAAGTTCTGCCAGGAGCCTGCTCCAGTATGGGCTCCTTTCTCCATGGGTCCACAGGACCTTGTCCAGTGTAGGCTTCCCATGGGGTCACTGTCTCCTTTGGGTGTCCACCTGCTCCAGCATGGGGTTATCCATGGGCTGCACAGGGGCAGCCTGCCTCACCATGGTCTTCCCCATGGGCTGCAGGGGATTCACAGCTCTGTCCCCTGGAGCACCTCCTCCTCTTCCTTATTCACTGGCCTTTGTGTCTGCAGAACTGTTTCTCTCATATATTCTCACTTCTGTCTCCAGCTGCAGGTTGTTGTACAGATTTCCCCCCCCCCTGCTAAATGCATTATCCCTGAAGTGTTGCTGTCACTGATGGCCTTGGCCTTGGTCAGTGGTGGGTCCATCTTGGATCTGGCTGGCCTTGGCTCTATTAGAAATGGGAGAAGCTTCTGGCATCTTCTCGCTGAATCAACCTCTGTAGCCACCCTGCTACCAAGATCTTTTCCAAGTAAACCCAATATGCTACTTTTTTGTGACCTATGTGTCAATGAAGCTGAGATCTATTTTATTTCATTTTCTGTGTCAAGCTGTGGTGGCATTTGATTAAACAACACTTCCAAAGAACTTAGCTCAGAAAGAGTGCTTGCAAACTGAAGTTCTCATTCTAGTCTGAGTTTGGTCTTTAATTCCCCTTTTCTCTTGCCTAGACTACTTTATTACTCTCACCCATCTGTTAATGACCTGATGGAGGCCTCTGAGAGGCCTAGGAAGTCCTTCATCCTTTTGCTTTGACATGAGACATTTCTGTGCTAACTTGTGGAGGTCATATCTACTATTTTGGTACCAAGTTGTGAAGTGCCTCAGAGCATGGGAAAATGCATGTTTAAAGGCATTTTACAGGCAGTGGTAGAGAAATACTGCCAAACAATGCATAGTCCTCTCCAGCCAGATTTCTTTAGCCCCACTGAACGAACACATTGTTAAGCTGAACCTGGAGACTGTGAGGAAGATTTCCTGGGGGTCATTACTAGCAGAACTGGTGCATCAGAGGAGAGTGTGACTCACTAACAGACAGACAGACCCTTGGGCTGTAGGTGCTTGATACTGCGGAGGACATTTTGGTTAGGAGGGTGTGAGAGCATCTGCCAGAGGGAGGAGTGTGTCTATGGTTAGACCTCAGTCACTGCTGCACAGTTGCCATATGGACACTGTAACACATCAGCGCCAGGAGCTCTGTCATTCTGGTGGAAATCAGTAAGTGAAATGCCTCTCCTGCCAGGTAATGCAGATCTGCAAGGGCTGGCACCCTGCAGGAGGGAGCATGGTGCTGTGTGGACTGCTTGGCACGTGGCAGGGTAAAAGTGGATGGTTGAGAGCAAAGTGCTTGTGCACAGCAGGGACCGTTGACTATCTTGAGCATTGCTCTTAAATAAGTCAAGGAGTAGAGATGGACCCTCATCCTCAGGAAAATTTCCTGAGACAGAATGGAGGAGTCTGAACAAAGCAGACATTTCTCCTACAAGACTCCTTCTGCAGGCTGCAACCCAGGCTTTTTTTTCTGAAGAGTTTTTATATCCACCTTACTTGCAAGCTGCCTGCCGGGATCTCATTGGCATTCTGCTTTTCTGCTGTAATCTCGTGTTGTTAAGGAGCGTGATTTTTGTTCTTAGCTGTGCCGCATATAGAAGATTACATAAATACCTTGGAAATCTTGGGAGAGGGAAGACAAAGAAGAAGAAGAAAAACCAAACCTAAACCATCAAACCCTTCCTCTGAGAAGCATGTGTAGTCTTCCTCTCAGAGAAAATTCTGTTTAATGTAGGAGGAAGGCAGACATGTCTCTTTTACCAGGAAAGCCTCAAATTGGCTTCCTAATGGTCCAACTGTGTTAATGAGCAATTACAGACCAGCACACTGAGCAGAGGTAGATTTGTTCTCCTAGCAGCTGTTACCCAAAGATGTTTTGATGCAGGAGTGCTTTTTCCTCCTCTTGTGTCTGTGTTGAACTCGCGTCATTTCCATCTCCTTCCTCTTGCCCTCCTTGCCCTGGTAAATAGCCATTTACTTTCTAACTTGAAGCCATTTCATAAAGGTTGTACTTCTCAGGTTCAGCTCTCCTGTTCATAACCCTCAAGTTAAACCAAAGGATAATCCCGGGATGGGGGGAGGGCTTTCTTTGCTCCTCCTTACAGCACAGTACTTTAGTTTCTCATTTTTAAAACTGGTATTTTCAACAGTGTTTCCCTGGCACGGTAGTAAAATTGAGCTGTGAATACAGGACCCTTTCTGTTGTGCTGCTGTGAATGTATTCAAGTTCTGAAATTCTCGATGACAGAGTCCATGCAAGTGCTGAGCGCAGCCAGACGAGCTCACTGGGGAGTGGACCCTGAGCTGCAGTTCAGTGGAAGCACTACACAGCACCGTGTTGCTCTTTAAAAGAAAAAGCCAATCATTCCGTATTGCAAAGTCTGAACCTGATCAAATAATAAGATTTTTATCAATCGTACTTCCTTCTTTACAGAAAGAGTGAAAATTTGTTAAATATGCTTGCAACTCGGGAGGGAGAGGGGGAATAAAACTTCAAACAGTGCTGCTAAAAACAGCCTGGGCTGCTTTTGTTTGGACTTGCAAACCGCAGCAGCTTAATGCCTCCATTGTATGCAGGGGGAAATATGCTAATTCGAAGCACATTTCCCATCAGAAGCCCTTTCAGGCCTGTCATCGTTGAGATATGAAGGATGATAAAAGCGGGGAGAAGGGGGAGGCCCGTATTCTGGGAGCGCGGCTGCTGGTTATTGTGCGCAGGGAGCGGGGCTGAATAGGGCTGACGAGCCCGGTCACCCGTGAAGCCCCAGGGCCGTGCGGGTTCCCATGGGCGGCCCTGGCCCCGCTGGGACCCCCGCCAGTGCCATTAGGGCAGGGGTCCTGGAGGGCGCTCCCCAGGCAGCCGGGACAGGAGTGGTGGGGCTGCTGGCGAGATTCACAAGCGCTGACCACCATCACCCGTGCTGCAGCTCTGTAAACCAGTATTTCTTTCTGGCTAACACGGACAGCCACTTTCTGTTCACTTTAAGTGCAGTTTAAGCTGAAATAACAGATTTTTCGTGACAAGACCTCCATCGGTTCCTTTCCAAGTTGCTGATATGTGCAGGCAGTGGTGCTCACTGACTGTACAGTGCTGAGCTCTCTGAGTGAAGAGTCGTTTCCACTCGGGAAATGGGGGCTGCCACAACTGGGGTGATTTTTTTCCTTCTCGGTTATGCAACAGAAGGGAGTTTGTGAAACGCTATTTAGTCTGTTACCACATGTATATGGTTGTATTTGAGGTTGAAATAAATAGATTCATCAATGTTTGGTATGTATTGAAAAAGATCCCTAAACACTAGTCTTTACTGAATGGTGTAGATAAAAGCCTAGAGTTTAATTTTTTTCTTCTCTCTTAAAGGTATGAAAAGGTCTTTAAATGGTGGGGTTTGTCACAGAAGCCTGACACTGTTGGTCCAGAGCTCGGGAGATGCTCAGTTCATCCAGGACTGTATTTTCTGTTTTCTTTTAAAAGATGCCAGTGTTGTTTTATTGTAGAGAATTTGGGATTAAGTGAACTTGACTTCTGATAATGTTGCTATGATATTTGCTTGAAAACTGCTTGAAATGGCAATGGAAATTTAGTTATAGTTGTTTGTTTGGCTCTATAAACCTACAGTGTACTAATGGCAAATTACACTAAGAAAATGGGCTTTTGATTGCATTTGCAATCTGGTGATGTTCTCTCTGCATTAGAAGTATGTGCAACCCTTGAACACACAATTAGTTTCTGAGGACGGTAGCTGGAATTAAGTGCTTAGAAATACTTTTAAAGCTGTGGGTGGTCTTCAGTTTCTTCCCTGTACTAATGAACTTGTGAACAGGCAAATTGGGCTGGTTGATTTTGGCTTGGCATGAGAAGCTGTGATCTTTTTCTGCAACCTGTGGGCAAGTCTCTGATCTGCAATGAGAGGAGCTCTGTCCCAAGTTGAGCAACATGCCTTTGGTCACTTCGAGGACAGTTAGCCCATACTTGACATGGTAGAGTTTTCTGGATACAGAGACACAGTTCCTCCTACAGACAAAAGAAAGAACCTTAGTCAGAGCTTTGGGTGCTTTTTCGCCTTATGCTTTTCTCATTGTTTTAATTTTTTTCCAAATAAATCCATCTCTTCTCCCTTTCCTTGATTCCTTGGCTTCTTTCTTTTCCTCCCCAAATGGTGCAGAAAGGTAGAGCAGATGACTGTACTTCAGGAATTGGTGGTGGTGATAGATGCGTCTGTAGTACTACTGAAATCAAAAAAGTCTGGTGCCATTTTGCATAATGAATGTGACGGTCTTCAGAGTAAACAAGTAACTTTAATGCTTAGTGTTTACACTTGGGAAGCTCTGAGTGCAAGAGAAATTGTTACGGAAGTCCTGAAACCCAGAGAGCAGAAATAAAATGGGATGGGAATGATACAAGGAGCAGATGAAGAAAAGTACATGGTAAATGAATTTCACTCTGACTCATGACAAACTGCAGAAATTATGCCTTTCAGCTGTTTAAAACAAGTGAATGTCATGTTTAGAAAGAAACAGAGAAATGAGGAGGTAACTAGGCAATGTTGGGGTGGGATCGCTCAACAGAGAGTCTGGGTGGTTTTCAGGCAGCAGGACTGCAGGCCATTTCAGAGGCTGGGATCCTGCTTCTTCTGGAGAAGCTGCTCCGTCTGCATTGACTGCAGCGGGGGCCTGTCATTGTGCAAGCCCTCCTTTGTGCCAAGCCTCAAAACCTGCCGGGCCACAGAATGGCTCTTCCCGCGAAACAACCGAAAGGCTCCAAGCTTGAGACACTTAGAAAATTAGGTGAGACAAAGTGTTGGAAATGTATAGTCTAGGGAATAATCCTGCTCTGGCAAGGGATTTTACTTGACAGCCTATCTGGGAATCCAGGCTGAAAGCTGCTACTTTGTCCTTAACTCACCCTATAGCACTTTTGTCTTGGAGCTCACTTTGTATGCAGGATCACCCACTGCTGAGGTTCGGCAAAAATGGAGGCATGACATGACCCAGACAGAGCTCCAATCACACTCGTCGTTAGCAGGTTAAGTCATTCCCTGCTTGTAAAGGTAGAGGGTGGGTTTTTCTCTTAATTTTGCTGAACTCCCTGAGTGCACACTTAACTTTTTGTGGGCGCAAGTGAAAGACCTGTTAAACATTTCAGCTGCCGTTGTTTGTTGTTCATCAGCGGCGTTCTCAAAGGCTTTGCAGAGCACAGAAAGAACGGCTACTTTATACATGACCGGGATCCCAATTGCTGCAGCTAGAAAGAGAGGATTGGAAAAGCTAGGCTGGGCAAAGTTGCCTGGCACATATTTAGTCGATGAGTTAATTGGACACCCTCAAAGTGGGACTTGTTAATGTCCTGCTGGTTTCCTAATGAGGATATCTGCTCTTGCAAAGAATACAATGATTAATTGGGGACCCTTTCATTAGTGTCTTAACTGAGGATTTCATGACTAGTGTCTTGTGTGTGAACAGAAACTATACTTGCAATTCAGCTGGCAGTCCAGCGCTGCATGACAGGACTGGTCCAGGATCTTTCCCAAAGTATAGTTTAATTACACTGGAATGGGAATTTTCTGTGTCAGGGAAACAACTGCAGTTGTGGTGACTTACAAGGTGCTGAAACTTCAAACAACAAATTTCAGTACCTCGTACCAATCATTATTTTGATGTTTTCTTTTACAACAACATTTTGACTGCCAAATTAGGTAAGCTTTTCAAAATGTTGACACACAACTACTCAATAATCCATGAGTGGGTCTAGGAGTGACGTATGGCTGAGCCTTGGACTCGTGGGGCCATCCTTTCACCCCAGGATGCTGAGGTAAGTGGATAATGGTGCCTAAGAAACAGTGCTCCTGCTGCACAGTTTACCTCTGCTGCAGACTCCAGTCTGATGTTGGGTGACTTGGTTCCTGGCCCAGAAATCTTGAACTGGAGGGCCACTGGGATGGTTGTGCATGCACTATCAAACTGAATACTATTGGGTGACTCTGTAAATTAGTTTGCATTCCTCACAGCGGTTCCAGGGATGCTCATACGCTTTTCTGCTCAGTAAAAATATGTATGTAATCATATACATCTTTATATACACATGAATACACACACATATGTGTTTTCTGCATATGTGTACATACACACAGCTACATGATTTATGCGTGAAATCCTTCATGACATTGATGAGGATTCTCCATCCCTTACTCTCCCCATGTGTACCCCCAGTGTGGGGTACCCCGTGTGAGGTACCTTTTTTATAATCAGTGCCCCTTGGTTTCTTTTTGGGGAGCTGTAGCATTTTGCGCTTCTTTATATTTCCCTGCTTTTTTCCACACTTTGTGAAAAGACTGGACTGAGGCCAAGACTGAAGAACAAAACGAGCACTGAATAGATGAGAGATTGTAGGTGGGATCCTGAAGTCTATGTGAGGAGTGGGAGGGTAATTTTGAAAATCAGAACTGGATGTAAAGTTAACACAGGATTGTCTGGTTAAATCTCATTTTGTGGAGCAAAAGGATAAGTTTGGGTCAAGGCTGAACTCAGTGAAGTTTATTTATAGATAAGAGAAAAAAATTCAACTGGTAGCCTCCCAATACCAGTCCTGTCTCAAACTCTCATGTGTTTGGAGATGAAGCAGCTGTATTAGCAGGAGTATATTATGATACCTTTGCTGCCTTCCAAATCCCTGGCAGAAATAGCTCTTCTACAAGTACAAGAGGCACTTCTACTTGAGTGCTAGCAAGTGTGACATAAATATCTAGGATGCTATTTCAGTATGTCCAAGTATTCAGAAGCTCTAGTTATTCTTCTGAGATGGCAGTAGGCTTTGGCAGTAGTATTGGAGAAGAGGGTTCACAGCAAAAGCTAAAGATGTTGGATTGTCTTCAAGGTGCAGAATTAAGGGAACAAAGACAAAAGACTTGAGCATTTTATTTTCCTGCTGCACTGCAAGGCAGAGAATCTCCTCTCAGTTGTGAGGGACAGAGGGAACAAAGAAAGGTGATTATGTGTGCCAATATCAAGAACCTATCCCTTAAAAGTATGGAGCAGCATTTGAAATACTGTTGAAGGGTTTCATAAATTAGTCATGTCAGTGAGGATCTTGCCACTGTTGAAGAGAAAAATTATGCAAGATTGGGTATCTCAAAGCCTTGTTTTAGTGCCTAATTGTAAAATTAAAGCATTTGAAACTTGTCATGGAGTATACTTGTAGAAAACTATACATGCTGCCAGAAAATTGTTGAGCTGTAGTAGAAGCTGAAGACAGCCATTGGAGCTGGAGCTCTGAACACTACTTGCTTAATGAAAGCTCCTTCTGGGGGAGATGCTAGGAAACTTTTGCTCTGGTTTTCTGTATTTCCATGCTCTTTTAACTGTAGAGCTCCAGCTGGGCTCCAGTTTGTCAGGATATTTCTTTCTGGCTTGCCAAAAGCATGGTGCTACTCCAGGCAGCCTCACCAGAAAGGGGTGCACGAGGTGATACTGCTTCCAGCTTAGTTTCAAATGTAGCCTATTTTGTTTTAATTTTTATTGTTTTTTATCAGAAGTCTTTGGCATGATTGAGATTTCTGTATTATGTCTATCAGAGTTCTGAATTGTTTTCCCCAGGGTTTCGGGTTTTTTTTTTTAATTTTTTAATTTTTTTTAAAATTTTAAGTTTCTTATGCCCAGGAAAATATTACTAAGGCCATTAGTTAGATTAGATAATTTTTTTTCTTTCTTCTGTGCTGTTAACCACCTTTCATAAGCAGAAATGGAGTTCCCACCTTGTGTTCTGCTTAAGAACACAACATTTGCTTTGGTTTTGACTTTGATTACAGCTCTTTAGGCTTTTTTTCTTTGGTAGCCTTCACATCTCTGCCATCTGAGTCATCTTTGAGACTAGGACTTGATGAGACCTAGCTGCTGGAAAAGCTGTACAGAGCCATCTATTCACTTTCTAAGGGAGTTTTTTTCCCCCTTCCTTATGTTCCAACTAAAGGTTAGCCATCCGTGTGTGTTTTGGATCTGGGCTGTTTATTGCCTTTGATTCTCACTGGTGGCTGTGACTGCAGTGGACTAAAGCAGCGGTCCAGCTGGAAACAAGCAGGCTGGACAGAGAAATGTATGAAGCCCAACTACTGAACAACATCCACTTTGCCTGCCTGCTTACTGCCAGGCATTTAGCTTGGCAGCCATTAGTGCCATCTTCATGTGGCTTTATTAAGGGGGTCACAGAACTGGTTAATGTTTGCTTACCCTTCTGGGTGTAGGTGCATCGGTTAACTCAGTGATTTTCTTTGGTTGCAGAGATAAGCACTTAAGCCTTTACTTTTGTTCTTCCTTATGGAAATCTGAGATTTAAACCCCTAAGTGCAGTGCAGACTCATATTTTTAGTAGTCTATATTTTATACTGTGTAAAAGTACGGGGTTTTTCCACTATTATTCATTAATTAATTTGGATTTCATTTTCCTAGTAATTTAGTATATCTGAAAGAACAGACTCTAATGTTTTTTTCTTAAAAGTACTTGCCAGATATATGACTGCTGCGCAGCTAAAAACTTGTTGTCATGCTTTGATTTTATCACATGGAAAATTTACCTGCTTTTGCATAAGCATTTGGATTGGGCTTTCTATACAAGTCTTTGGTAACTGATCTAAAGCTGGTTTGAACGCAAACAATTACATTGCACCAAGTGACTTCATGTGTATTTGTTCTTTCTCCTGAATACTTTTCTATATTTTCTTTAAAAAAACCCTCAAAAGTATTCTACAAGTTGTCTGTAAAATTAGCTGTTTGAACTATGTTTCAGTCTTGTTTGAGGGACAGTCTATGTATTTTAACTTCTGGGTCTTGAATCTCATAGGCAAATCTCAAATTGCTCTTCAGCTATGTGAGAACACTCTTTATTGCAGCTCTGTGAAGCCTTTGTAGAAATCGCAACTGTGTATTCATCTCCTGAAAGCTTGTGAAGAATTTGCTGTAGCTTATGGTAGAGCTTCTCAGCCTTCAGGAATGTAAACTAGATTCAGTGACATTAAAGATAGATGTTCAAAAGGAACTGGCACATGAACAGAACTGGGTTTTTAATATCTTTTTTAACTTCTGCAATTGTGCTATTTTAACTGACTGAGCACAATGATTAAATAATAGGAATTTATTTTTTTTAAAAAAACCTAGATAAAATAGATTTCAACCTGTTTTTTTTTTTAAACTCTTTTGCAGTGAATGTGACTTGGTTTGCAGTGCCTTCACATACTTTCCTTCACTGCTATTCATCCCAGGGTTTGGCAGTAGGTTCAGAGCTGTACTTTAGCAGCAGAAAGCCTTGCTGCTAAGCCCCTCAACTAATTTTCCCTTTTATTTTGATGTGCAAATAAAATGCTGGGCTGAACTCCTGAAATGTAACTAAATGTAACTAGCTGCCTTCCTTGGTTGCTGGTTATCTAAATCAGCCTGATCTGCACAGCAGGTTTTTGCTGAATGTCAGTCTTTAAGCGTTTGGTTGGTTTTTTGGGTTTTTTTCTGTAATGCCTGCCTTTGTGGATTAGTCTTTGGTTGTATTGTCATAGGCATAAACTTGATGTCTCCCAGTCTCATCAGATATTATGAAAAGGATGTATCTGATTAAGGGAGGGAACATTGGATGAGACAACTTGCTGGCTGATATTAATGCTCGAAGCACAAGATCAGCACTCATGTTAGCACTGGAGGAAATAGCATATAGTTTGTTTTATTTGCTATGTCTATCAATGATGGGGCAGAAACTTGAAAATAAAGGAATTACTTAGGATGCTAAGTGCTTAAAACCTGTCATACATTGCAGCAATCTGGAAAATAGAAAGAAGAGAGGGGAAGAACTTTTCACATATGCCTCACTTGAAGCTTTAAGTGGATGATTTAGTAGGTAGAATTAATGCTTTTGAATAATTGGGTTTGATAGTTTTTGAAGTCTTCGGTTCAAGCTCTTGTAAAGTTGATTCTGGTATTGTGCACGTGTTTCTTCATTGCTTGTTTGGGGAAGGGCTTATCCTGGGCAACAGTAGAGGAAAGTCTCCCAGCCTGTTAGATTTGGGTTTCTGAACCATCATCTCTGAAGTCCTGAGCCTGCCTAACAAATTCTGCTTGGCAGCAGGAAAATGTGCAGCTGTTTGAAGGAGTAGGTGTCAGTGATATAGAGTGGGGGGCTTTGTTTGTGGGTTCCCTCCAGGGAGAGTCTGTAACCAAAGGTTCTGTCTAACATATTTTCTGTTTAAAGAAAGGAAATTCCAGATTATGTTTGTATTTTCTGTGTATTTATCCTGATAAGTGCATTGAAATTATAAGACTTGAATTAGGTTCTAAACAGGCTTTATGTTACTTTTGGTAGTCTGAAGAAATGTTTCAACCTTTTAAAGTTTTAGGCCTTTCAGTCTAAGTAAGCAACGATCATTAAGAATCAGAGATCTAGGTTGTGACAGCAGTGAGCAGAAGTACCAACTGCACAAGGAAAAGTTCCATGAAGTTCCATTTTAATGTCAGAGGCAATCAACTGCTTTGACCAATGACTAAAATTTGTGTGACTTTCAGGAAGTAGAGTGTGTTTGGTATGGATTTTCAATCCTACTGATGTTAAATGGGAAAAAAAGCACTCTTTGTAGAATATTTTCTTTGTATATTCAGCATCCCAAATGTAAAGATGATGCTTTCCTTTCTTGACTGTGGGATTTGAATAATTTTTAGTAATGGTTAAAAGAATATAGCAAACACTTCACTTACATTTTCACCTTTTGGATTATTCCTTCAGGGACTGTGTTTGCAGCGCATGGCCTTGCTGGGGAAGGGTGTCAATATGTGTGTAGATTTCAAAATGTGTGGGCATTGGAGAAGAAGACTGGAGAAATATGCGTTGTGCCTGGGTTGAGGTCTCTGCTGAGGCTGCTGATTTGATTACCTTCAGGAACCCAATCCTTTGCCTCACATTGATTCCTGAGGATATTTTGTCTCCTCTACAAATTAGCTTCATCCTGCTTATAGAAAGGTCTGCTGAGGCGGGAACTTCAACTGCAGACTTTTCCTGGACTGCAGGGAAGCATTTTAGGCAAATACTTGACATCGAGTTTTGATGTTGTCATATGAAACCTTAGGATAAGTCCAAGATCTCTTGGCAGCTGGGCTGGAGCCTGAAGTCTGAGCAGTAATGTTCAAAGCAAAGTAACAGCTATGGTGGCTGTGGTGAGAGAAGAGGTTTTATGCACTAATTTCGTGAAAGAGAAGGGAACTTTCTCTAAAGATGTGGTTTTAGGGTTTTTGTGCTTTTCACTGTGGAAATAGACATCTGTAGAAATAAAAATGCACAGCAAAATTGTGGATATAATAGCTTCAACTAGCTGCTGAATTGCAGCTACAAATCTTTGGACTGCTTCCCTCTTCCCACTCTTCTAGTTGAATTTGTTATAGGGGACATGCAGTGTGTAGGTTTTAACATCCCCAGGGTTTGCTGAATCTGGTAGGTGTCTTTGCAGGCTGCAGAATTGGCTGCAGTGATTGGACCACAAGGACTATTGCTCCGTGGTTGCTCCATCATCCTATACACAAAAAGGAGTGCCTTTGGGCACGTCTGCCCTGTGCAGTGTGCTGCACTCTGAGGCATTGAAATAAGCAAAGTGATAGGCAAGGTTAATTAGCCTCAGCACAGTACAGCCTTAAATGTGTCAGTTGTCTTGGGGTTTGGGAGGGGAATAATATCCCTGTGGGGAGCTGTGGGCTGGAGACACCTAAAGTCACCTCATGGAATGCAATGTTGACATATCATGGGTTTGTTGGTCCCAGAGCCAGGCTAGTACAGATTGTTAGATCATGCTGCAGTCTGTCTGGATTTAGGGGAGCAATCAAACATGTGCTGAACAGCAACTCTGTGCTCACTTCCAAGCGTGGCTTTAGGTCTCTTGTGGCAGACCTCCTTTTAAAACCCAAGCTGTGTTTTCTTAAACATTTTATCCTTTAAAGTTTTGCACGTGCATTTGTTGCTTAAGCTCACTTCCTTTCTGCTTGGTTGGATTTTCTTTTGCTTTTTTTTCCCATTGTGCTTGCTAGTCAGAGAAAGAATTTAAATTTTCCATGTACATACATATATGCCCACTTTTGCTTTTGTGCTTCTCTCACACAGTCTTTTGCCGTGGGTGAGCGGAACTTAGTCGGCAAAGAAAGCAAACAGAGAGAACAGACCCATCACCCCCTGCCCCTCGAAAGAGCAGAGGGCATGTGGAATAAATCAAAATGCGAAGCATAATAACAAGGTCCCATGGGAAAGGGAGCCTTGTGATTGTGTGCCGGCGTGCACTCCCCTTAGAGACGGCGGCCGGGGGGCTCACCCCACAGCGGCCGGGGGGCTCCTTTCTTTCTCGCTTGCATCTCCCCTCCCGATGTCACCGATCCATTCACCACCCAGAGAATTTATTAACATTTGTTGGGAGCCTTGTGAGACGGGGAAAGAGGGGGAGAGCAGAGGGCAGGAGGAAGGGGGCGCAAGCGGGTGATGCTGGTCCCCACGGTGTGGCGAGGCGAAGCACAGTTGGGCGCAGGATGGCTATTTTATAGCTGGGGACCGTGGTGACGTATAGCTGAGCGCTCGCTGGCACAGCTCCTCGTGGACCAGTCAGCGGAGCGAAATTGAAGCTGACAAGACTTTTCTGGCATTTTGGAAAGGACTGTAATCTACTGTAGGGGAGAACAGAGCCGCTCAATCACCGCCGCTGTAAATAGGAGACGGAAGGGAGTGAGAAAGGAGGCGAAGAGAAAAAGTGCTTGCTGGGGGGGGAGGGGGGGGCGGCATTTTTGGTGGATGGTATGAAGCCAGCCATGGAAACTGCAGCGGAGGAAAATGCAGAACAAAGCCAAGAGAAAAAAGGTACCCAGGGGTCTAACAATAGCCTGTTTAAATCTTTTCATTCAGGGGGCTTAAAGAGGTTTAGGCCAGTTTTGTCACTTTTTCAAATAGCTCTTAAACAATCATTACTGCATCTTCGGGCTTTCAGCCGTCCTTTCCTGCATGGCTTGACAACAAATTAATAGAGCAGCAATCTTTCTGTCTGCGTCTGTATTTGCTCTGAATCTGTCCTAACCCTACCTGAATTGATGCTTGCAAAAGAAGTCTTGTTATTGCTGCATCTCTGAGGGATTTTGGTAAATTTGGTTTACAGAGGTAGTGTGTGCTTGTGTGTTTGCATGTTGTTTTCAGAGCCATAATCTGATGTTTTCATCAAGACTAGTCATGTAGCAAGGCTTTGCAGTGCAATGTGGGAGACCCAGGTTATAACAACATATAATAGATTATAATGTCACACAACCTTCATGTAGTGAGCTTGATGCCAAATGCTACTCTTATTTTTAAATTCCTTCTCTATGGTGTCATCTGGCAAATTTTGCTTTTGTTGAGATCTGTCTGTACTATGATAATGGGGTACAATGCAATGAGTTTTGCAACATTAGATTTCAGGATGTGTTAATCACTGAGAATTGCTGCTTAATAGAGAGAACAATTCCATGGTAGTGGTTCTGTGGTAGGGAGATGGCAGCCCAGAAAGAGAGGTGCTTCATCCATCCCAGCCTTACAGGTGATTCTGTTTGGTCTGGGGTGCTGAACTTCAGAGGGTAAATTCAGCTGGCAAAGGTTGTTTTGTTTCTGTGTCATATCATTTATGTCAAATACATGTTCCTCTTCAATGTAGCAAACTACTGTACATATCATAGCAGTACTTTTTTTTTTTGGCTAAATGATACGGCAGTAACAATTATTTAAATTTCCACTGCTTTTTTTACATGAGTCATAGTATACTTTTTAACCTGTTGTGTATCATTTGTAAGCAATCTGAATATCTCATCTGGATATCTCATAGGCTTAGACAGCTGATACACAACTAATGTATTTCCCCAAGCAGAATTCTTTCATTGATTGTTAAACAGTTCAGATATGAGCATGATAAACTGTGGTGCTGTTCAGTGCCAGATTTTGTTTTCCTACTTTGAATTTGACTTCCTATAATTCAAAACGAGCTTCAGTTTCAAGTAAATGAAATTTGTCAAGTGCTTAGACTTAGTACTACATAATCCCTTAGGGATTTCACAAAAGGAGGTCCACTGATGAGAGATTAAACTGAAAGCCATTAGTGTATGTGGACAATAACCCACCTCACTGCAGATTTTGAGTAATTAATGTACAAAATGGCCTAAATAGCTTGACTGCAAAACCACCTTGAAATGGTAGATCATTCTTCAAACATTACAGCAATTTTTTCTTCTCATTGGTGAGCTTCCTTTAAACTGATGGAACTCATGTTACAATAAACACCAAAGAAAATTATCTGTATGCATTAGCAGCTGTGCAAAACAAAATGTGTTGCTGAGTGTGTTTTTGATGAGTTTATGGTTCCCCTTTTGTTTTGGCAAGGGTGAAAGCACAACAAGTAGAACAGTAAATCTGCTACCAAGTCAAGGTGGCTGATCCGTTGTTTTCATCAGATGCAAGCAAAGGAGCCTCCTATCCTAATGTTACCACCATTTCCTAGTTTTTTCTGTGATAATTTTGTACTTTGCATTCGTTATATAGGTATGTGTATGTAGCACTCCTAGGCTTTGTTCTTGCCAGTTCTCTGATTTCTTAAAGCAACACATGGTCTCTCACATTATGCTCTGTATTTCTATTCACTTAAATTCCCAATATGTTTCACGGCAAATTAAAATGCAGAAAGCTGAAACACTCCTAGTTTCTGTAGAAAAATTAATAGCCCAAATTCCCTGCAAAGTTACTGCCATGGTCAGGTAGGAGGCATATTTGGTTTTGAGAGGCAGATTTTCCAAAGTGCTAAGTCTATTGAGCCTGGTTGGGGTTTTGATAGGTTTAGTGGGCATCAGGTACCTCTGAAATGGCAGCATTTTTCTAAAGGGCTCTTTCACCGAGAGCTCCCATGAAGGAAAATGAGCTTTTTCTCTATGTTAAGAAACTTGCAGGAAAATGTTGCTGCTTCATTTTGGGGTATCAAACAGAAGCTGACCCCTTCAAAAATGTGTCTATTTAGTCTCTGGACTGGATCTCTTACTTGTTATGCCTTACATGCTTGCCAGGCTTGCAACATTTGCATCTTACTCTCTGATCCCACCGGGACTTAGTATAATGGCCATCCTTTTTAGATGCCCTAGATCCAGTGATTGCAAGGCAGCTGCCACAGACTGAAGTGCTGTCACAAAGTCTTTTAACTCTTCCTTCCAGAAACAAATTTCTAAGCCTAAGGAGATAAATCAACATGTGAAAGTGTTTGGGAGATACTGCTATTGCTAAGACTGAGCTAGGGAAGCTCCTGAGCATTCTGATTTGGGTATTCAAGTTCACACTCATTATGCTTTGCACTGCCAAGTTCTGGGGAAAGTATCTGCAGTTAACTAATAGCAAA
Source organism: Empidonax traillii (assembly GCF_003031625.1). Lineage (NCBI taxonomy): Eukaryota > Metazoa > Chordata > Aves > Passeriformes > Tyrannidae > Empidonax > Empidonax traillii. The sequence continues at coordinate 641,410 of NW_020955522.1, forward strand.
TTGTACTTTTATTCTAAGAGTTTTTTTCTCTTTATCAGAATTTTAAACTTCAGGTTTCTAGTTTGTTTTTTTTTTTTTTTTTTAATGCAAGGACCTTCTCAATGATGTACTGCAATTTTGTGGAATAAATACTTGGAGGAAGTTGGGCTAGGACTACATGCTGTCTGTATACAGGGCTCCCCATACTTGGGAGAAGATTGGAGAACAATGCTGCCAGAGCTCTTGGGGTGAGCAGCAAGGTCTGTTTTGAGTTTGAGCACTTAATACAGTCATATCTGAGCAGTGGTGTCACACAGGTCCTGGTTTGTGTTTCCCATCTCTGTAGCAAATGTGAATGGCTGGCTATTTTGGATTGCAGTGTAATTGAGCCAATTTACACAAACTATTGTGATTTATGAATAACTGCTGATTGATAAATTAAAGTGATTGCTCTTATCTAGATTTTTAAGGTTTGCTAAATTCCAGTTCTATATTTTAATAATTATTTTCATGAATCCCCTGCCTGATTCAGGCTACTGAATACTACCCAGCTGATGGATTCAGTGTTTATCCGACATTTGTTTCTCTGCACCCAGATGAGTGGCTGCTGCCCCAGTTTTTTTAATTGGAAAGGGAACAACCCCCATGTTGATGGAGATAAGAAATAAGTCAGCTTTATGCTGTGTATCAGCAGCCCTTATCAGAGGAGAACACCATGAAAGCTGAAGCAAAATGTTTAACAGATACTTTGCAGGGCTGCAGGACAGATTGGATTCATTTTAAAGATGAAGGTTTACAAATTATTACAAATGACAGGGTTTATCTTGCAGGCATTAAATTAAATCAAAACGTGAGGACTGGGCAGGCAGATTTACTGAGGTAGAATAAATAAGAAAAACGAAATGCCGTTTTGCATCAGCAGTGAAGGATATAGATCCTGATACACATTAACAGAGACAAGAAGTTTCCCTCTTCATTTAACTATGAGAAATATTACCAAGTTGCAAAATTAAAAATAAATTTAAAAAAGAGGAAAATAACCCCCAACTGTGGATGACCATGGTGAATTCACCAATTACACATGGGATGGAAGAAAGCCATTATACTGGGGTGTATCTCCTTATATAAATACATATGATGTTCAAATTGCCTATGCTGTGCTGAGGAATAATGAAGACCAGTCTAAGCAGCTGTACCAAAGGTTCCTTTTAATTGGCTCTTCCCTCCTAATGTGCTCTTGATGAAAGAAGACCTCGTGCTCAGTAATGGCTGTGAGCTTTATTATTTTCATGGTATATGAAGTGATGTGTCCTCTTTTAAGCTCCAAGTATATGCTAGTCAATAATAGAAAGAAAATTCTCCTTCTCTTGTGCTATTTCTCACATCTGTACAGTTGTGTTTAAATGAAGCTGTAAAGTGCAACATGAGAAAGGAATGAAGTTGTGCAGTTTATTTCACTTTTAGTGAGCTTATTTTACAAAGTGAGCTTGTGATGTTTTGATGCATCATAGATAAATGTATTTTTCATTACAGCAAAGTGAAAAAAAAGTCTTTTATATATATATATATATATGTTATGATCACTAACCAAAATTTCAAACATATCCTCTTAATGTTAGGCTCACACAGTGATATCAGAGCTATCAAGCCATTCAAAGATTCTTAGTATGATGTATATTTTTCCCCATTTTAAGCAGTTTATTGGTGTTTCAGATCCACTGAAAACAATAACTGCTCTAAGGATAAGTCCCTAAAGAATATGACTGTAGGAAGAGTGATCCAGCCCAGGGAGAATCTGGGACACGCGATATTCTGGGGATAATAATTTGGTAGGCTTAGTGATTTAGGTTTTAATGAATAGGATTTGGTTTCTAAATAGAAGGAGGTTGAAAAAACACTCGGAGAATGTACTCATATTGGTCTGAATGACCTCATGAAAGTAGAAAATCTAGACATATGTGCCATGGGATATGGTAACGGGGGGTGGGGGAAACCCAGATGGCACTGTACGTGCACAATGGATTCTGCAGCAGAAGCAAAGGGACTAAAGAGGGATGGACGAGTCCCCTTCAATTACTCTGACCCTTTCCCATTTTCTGGCCAGCCCTGCTCCTAATGGAGTATTCGTCACCAGACCATAAACAACCAAACGACAGCCGTCTCCTTGCTCCCATGGACTGCTTCTTCAGCTGAGACAGATGAATGTCAAAACTGTTTGTTTCCTCTAAAACCATATGATAAAGGCAGCAAGCATGAGGATGTTAGGCACTGGGAATTTTATTACAGGCATGCAAGATGATTCATCCCAATGAATACTGAGCACCACAGCCGCCATCCGTGTGCCTGTGTGGTGTGACATGGAAGCATTGTCAGTTCTGTGGCTGCTGTGTCTGTGCAGGATTGATACAGCCTGGATCTGACAGCAGGCCTATAGCCACGGGAGCTTGGCTGTGCGTGGAGGGTATTGTAACCTAACCAGGGAATGCAATTAGTGCAGTTAGTTCCTCAAAAAGCAAAAGATAAAGAAACCATTTAAACCTATTTCCTTTCCTAACTATTTGGGGTACAGAGTTAAATTCCAGTTGATGCAGACTGTATGCAGTAGTTGTTATGCCACTGAAGCCTGTGGGGCTTTTGACCTGATGGTGATTTTACATGGGTGGGTCCCAAGTCACCAAGAGATATTCTTCAGCTTCAGAGGTCGTGCCAGGCGTGCACTAAAGGCTACCAAACAGCCATTGCTAAGTGGCTCTTTGCAGAGCAGTGGAAAAAATGAGATTCCCTATGGAATTTGAACTGCCTCCTAATGAAAGGAGCCCTGTTACTGAAAAACCAGAAATTGCTAATTAAAAAACCCAACTCCAAAGAATATTTTCATTTGCAGAAATGATGCTACAAATTTTGCATGCTGTCTCTATGTTTCAGGGTTTGATGTTTATTCTGCAGCAGACAGGTGACTTCACCAGTGCTCCCCCAGGCTAAGGGAGAAAGGCAGCTGCCTGCTCTGCTGCTCTGAGCCAAGTGCTTTTTGTAGCTACTGCAGGAGAAATTTCTAACTGTGAGTTCAAACCTGGTAGGATAAAATGCTCTTGCTGTCAAGGGTTTGGTTGAGATACTGCTGCAGTGTATTGAATTTTACTTTATTTCATTTTATTTTATTTTTTATCTGGATTTGTTACCAATGTCTGATAAGTAGCTTCAAAAAAGCAGGGAGCAGACATTTGGGAGGTAGAGGAGAGGGGGCATCCAGTACAAGCAAAGAATTCTGTTGTCTTTCATTTTGTATTCTATTCAATTATTATGGCATTCCTTGTGATCTCACAAGCAGGATTGTTCCTCTGTAAGCAGAAGGAGATTATATCATCCTGAGTGTACGCTGTCATTTTGGAGCAATACTTCCAGCATATTTTGAATTTTGTTATGCTCATAAGATGTGGAATTTGTCCTTCCTAAAAGAAAGGGTAAGCCATATAAGACAGAATAATGTCTTTTATGGGAAGATTTACTAGCTGATACCTGCTTGCTGGTTTGTGTGTGAGATACAGAGTGGGGAGACTTACCATGCCTCAAAGTACCCTTTACAGAGCCTTTGATACTAAGTTTACATCCAAAACCCAAAAGACTGCCTTAGTATTGGGCATTCATATCCTGATAAAGGAGACAAACAAATTCTTGTTTCAAACATCTAGATCCAACATTTGGATTCAAGGCCAAGATTTTTTCTCTTCTTGACATATGCAAATGTAGCTGTGCCAAACTCCTCATTGCATGAACATCAAAACCACATGAGACAGGGATCAAGTCCAAGACCTTCCAAGCCCCTCACAGGCCAGAAATTCATGGGTTTTCTACTCCCCCTCCCTCCTGAAATTCATCTCTAATCTAATCTAGAGTAGATGGGGTTTTTATCATCATAACCTTCACTTTCTCCACGTGCCCAAATGGTACCGAATTGGATTTAATTTGGCCAGCAATGATGGTTGCTTTCTCATTAAGCCACTGAAGGGGGGATGGGGGTGGGACGACACTCTGGTACATTTTAAATAAAGATCTGTCAGTGTCCCCCTGACAGCTTGGACAAGACCATGGCAGTGCCAATGTAGGTTCAAAAGTGTTTTACCAGTGGCCTCTTTCAAGGGGCTCAGAAACCCTGTGCCAGTGAGTGTGCAATGAGTGTGCGAGGTGAGGTGAGGTGTGCTATTACACTGTGTGGGGTCTTGTTGCTGAGCTGTCCTCTGAAAAGACAAGGAGAAGCATAAATGCTTTTCTTCATCATAAACCTGGAACAAGCCTGTTTTAACACATTTGGTCCAGATTTTTGGATGTAAGCAGAGCCTACGTGAAATAACGCCCACAAATTTTTATTTTTTTTAATGTAAGAAAGTAGTGGAGCAAAGGTTTGTGTTTTCCCTACCTTTTCAGAAAGCAATAAGCTTTTTGTTTGACAGAATTATAGTCTTTTTATAAAACAGGCAATGTGATTTTCTATGACTTCTCCTTCCTTTCCTTCTGGAGCAGAGCTTTTTTCCATGGACAAAGAGAGGGAGATGTGAGAGTGGGTTGGGGGTAAGGAATAGAGTCCTTCCTTACGTGTTTTTAACAAAGCCTAGGTGGAGTTTTAGCTATTCAACCTTTCTTAACACCTATGTGAGCGTTTCCCTGTTGATTGTCCCTCCTAATCCCTCTCTTGGTCTGTAAGGTTATGTTCTTTCAGTTCTGAAACTATAGCATATTTTCTGGGCTCTTGTTTTTAAAGTTAAATGACTGAAAGTACTGAACTAAAGCTTGCTGGTGACACTGACTTTTTACCACCTAAAATTGGCAGTGATCACCAGACCAGAAATGGAAATTGGCAGGTACCACTGGATGTACAGGAGTTCAAGGCCACACCGGTACCATCATGTGCCAGCATTGAGAGGCAATATTAGTCCTTTGGGGATTCAAGGTAAATAAAGGGCTGGGTAAAAGGGAAATGAAGAGTTCAGAATTGGTAGTAGCATAAACTTAATGCTTTGCACTAGTCCTAACAATTTAAGATAAACGTTCTTCTATTTTTCTTATTTTGTTTGTTAAGGCTGTAAGGACTCTACTTGTTTTGTATGAATACTTGAATACTTGACTCAATTTAAATTTCATTGTTAATGCTTGAAAGACAATAATATGTGGTGAGGGACAGCTTCCTTTTAACAGTGCTGCCCAATTGCTTCAAAACCATTTACAGGTGAGGTGTCATAGTATGGGTGTTTATGGCAATGAATCTATCAGACTCATCAGCCACTAAGGCAGAAATGACACTAATGCACATCTGACTTACTAGTCTCCTACAATATGTTTCCAAGACAATATTCCATAGTTTTGTTTGCATTTTTCCCTTGCTAGAAGCACTAAGTGCATATGTCAGAGTCTAAAGGAGGATTTCAGCTGAGGCTTTAATAAAAGGTTTGGTGATTCCACTTGCCCGTCCTTTTGATGGGCTTGAGACCTCAAAAAGATCCTGTTTTATTTTCCTGAAGCTGAATTTGAAGAGTCTGCGGGGGAAATTTGGTTTCGAAGCATCTCAGAAAGGCACCAAAAATCAAGCCTGTGATTGATTGCATTGGAAAATTCCAGTCTGCCTGAGGGTTAGCACAGTGAGGGATATATATGCTCAGAGATAGCATTTGCAGCTAGCTCTATGCAGCAATCCTCTTCCCTTTATGGAGCTGATTGACTGAAGCTTGCTTGACAGCTTGTTTGCTGGAGATGCCTGCCTCCGCACCAGAGACTTTAATAGCAATTGCAGGGAAACATTCACCAAAGCTTGCTGCCTCATCCTTCCCCTTTCCATTATATTTTCACATATTTGTTCTTTAGGATTCAGATGTTTATGGATTTCAAATGGCTCCTCCCCCTCTCCTTAAATACTTAGGTTGCCAAGTATGATCTCTATCTTCAATATCAATATTAATTTTGACCATATTTTATGAAAAAGTACCTGGGTGACAGACTTGGGGCTGCCACAAGATGTTCCCAAACTTCAGATCAGCGCACATGGGGTATTTTATACATAGAAGAAATGCTTCAGGAAGGAGCAATAGATTATGAATGCTGCCTTCTTGGGCTGTGGAAGACATGGAAGGAGCAGGCTGGATGCCTGGTTATCAGAGTCTTGTGCCCCTTCAGCTGTCCCCAGTGATGAGACATGTCCTTATGTGCTGGCACAGATGAGCCAGGACATGGAGATGCACAGCCTTCTGTTACAGCATCTGGGAGTCTGGCACCTAAAACGATGCTAGAAACCCTTGTTTAGGCAACTGAACCCTATTCAGTCTGCCTTGGGAATCCTTCTGAACTAACATGCAGGTAAATGTGGTGGCTGTCATGGAGGAGTTGAAGATGAAAGGGTTCTTGTTGATGGGGTAAAAAAACCCAGACCAACAAAGCCCAGAAATGTGAGTTCAAGGGAAGGTGCTTTAAATGGCTGCACTTAAATTTAAAAAGTTTTAGGCAGCAATGAAGTGCAGCTCTGAACAGGTCTTCAGTAAATCAGCCTTCCAGTGATGGATTAACCACTGTGAAATTATTGGTCTTTGCTCCTTTTCCTTAGACTGGAGGGAAGATGTCATCTCAGTCTCAACACAAGTCCCTGCTATAGCATGCCTTCCTTCAGTACTGGCCTACAGCTCCCCACTGCTGGGGAGCCTTTGCTGCTATGCTGAGATAACCTCTCTATTTCTTTGACAGGCTACATTATTTCTGGGATGCCTTTGCAGTATGGATATTTCTACTTTATTACTGACGGGAGCCCCTGGTGGTCTAGTGGTTAAGGCGCTGCGCTGCCGAGACCCGGGCTCAATTCCCAGTTAGGACACTCCCTGGGCAGATGGAGCTCGTTAGCCCTGTAAGGCAATCCATCTACGTCCTGAGGACCTCGCTGCCACCGTCCAAGCTCGCTTGGCCCCGGCAGATGAACCTCAGGATTAAAGGGTGGGCTCAGTTCCGCGCACACTGTGTCTCACCTAAAAAATCCAATGCGTAGGCTGGAAGGTGTAAAGACCTTCCCCGGTTCTTCGTTCACAAAGACTGGCCATTATTACTGACTCCGTCAGTGTCCAGATGGATATCACTCTGAGAGCACCTCTGGCAGTTCTCATGGCATCCATCTCTTCTCCCAGGGTCTCCATGTACAATATGATCTCCCTTCCACAATTTAAGCATGAGTCCAGCACTTGGGCAGCAAGGGAAGGGTCAGTGTGGGAGATTCACTGCAGTTCTGGATCCAAGATATCCCCAGAACACCTGCAAGCCTAATGAGCCTTTCAAAACGCCTAAAACAATTTTTCCCCAGGAAGCAGAGTACCATCTTTTTCTTTAGAAAGAGAAACTTTGCAATAGTTGTTTAACATGAGCTTAGCTGTAGGCACTCTTCCAGGCTGGGTGGGCGTTGTTTGCTTTATAGGATTCTTTCTTTTTTTTTTTTTTTCCCAAAATTTTCTTTTCCCAACAGCTGGGAGGTGTTTCATCCGCTTTGTGAGAGCATAAGGGCATGTGAATGTGGAGTATCTCTCTGAAACAGCCTGCTCCCTTACCAAAGCAAGCTTAAATTTTGGAAATAGTGTGGTGAGGACTCAGCTTGGGAAATATCTGCAAGAAAGCTGTTGCAGGGCAAAGGACTTCGGCAGTTATGTTTCAGGTTTCTTACTGCTCCTCTTGTTCCACAGTTGTGTAAACCCATAGTGGGGTAAATGTCTGGGAAAATTTTTGCATCTTCAGTTATCTGTTAAATTGAAAATTTACCTTTTGAATTCTTACATCTGTCAGGCTGGAATACATACACAGGTTTTAGGTCTTAGCTCTAGGGAGAGAGAGGTTGTGTTTCTGTTTGCTTCTTTGTAGCTAGGGAGGAGTCAACTGGGGAAGCAGTCTGTAGCAGTGGCTGAAATCCAGTGTGGCAAAAGTTTTGCTCTCCTGCTGAGTGCTGAAGGCTGATGGAAAGTGAGGTGAGTTACAGCTGGCAGAAAGGCGGAGGTAAGAGTCTCAACTCCAGTCTTCCAGGTAAGATGTTCACCTTTGATTAAAGTCATCTTTAAAAATCATGTCAGCCAAGTTACAGGTTGAATCAAGAAAATCCAAATGTTCTTACAGATTTTCTCAGAACTGCAGAAGTCGCCCACAGGATTGAAATGCTTAGGTGCTCTTGTGCTTCCCACACTGAGCTTGTCTAGACCTTCAGACATTTGAATATCTTTGGCAGTCTACCTGTCAGTTCATCTCTTTTGCCTCAAATTTCTCCAAAATTACCACCTGGGCTGGCACCTATTGAAGCAGCAGTTCTTGTGTGTTGACCCTACTTAGTGTTTCTCCAAAAAGACAAAAACAGGTGAAGCAAGGGGAAGGAGGGAAGGACGAGGGCAGAAAGGAAGAAAGATCTTCAGGCATGCTGACATGAGCAGTGAGTTGTTGATATGTCAGCTGAGAGTTACAGCCACAGTTTGGACCAGCAGCTGCCCTTGCTGGTGCAATGTGTTTGAACCTTGAGCTCTGCGTGTCAATGAGCACTTCCACATGCTCAGGCTGTGCTGAAGTCCCAAGGGTCATTTTGGATAATAAAACACAAGAACAAGTCTCCAGGAGGAATTATGCCAAAGCTTTTATCAATAATACTCAATCTGTCCCTTATGAGAGAAGTCTCTTTAAATCACCAGCTTAACTTTTTGTTCTGCAGAAGTAGTTAGAGCTAAAACATATTCCTCCTCAAGAATTCCCATGGAAACCTGTTTGAAGTAAGGCCCCCTGGTGGTCTAGAGAGTAAAGGCGCTGCGCTGTCACCACAGAGACCCGGGTTCGATTCCCAGTCAGGACACTCCCCAGGCAGATGGAGCTCGTTAGCCCTGTAAGGCAATCCATCTACGTCCTGAGGACCTCGCTGCCACCGTCCAAACTCGCTTGGCCCCGGCAGATGAACCTCAGGATTAAAGGGTGGGCTCAGTTCCGCGCACACTGTGTCTCACTTAAAAAATCCAATGCGCAGGCTGGAAGGTGCAAAGACCTTCCCCGGTTCTTTGTTTGCGAAGACTGGCCATTACATTACAAGGCCTTTTCCAAAGTATAACCTAGATCTTTTTCTTCTGCTGTGGTTTCCACTGTTTCATAGGCCAAAAGTAAAACAGAGAACACATGAATTAAAATAAACAAAGTTCTGCCTGATCTTTGTCCAAGAGCAGTAAAGGTGGACAAGAGCAATACTCTTGTCCCACTGTCCCGTGGGGCAGTGAAGTTCTTCCCATCTAGGTCTTACTCTGTGCTCTCACACAACAGACACCTGGGATGGACACTTGCAATATGTATGGATATAGTGATTCCTATTTTGTAGATTTCACTGTCTGAAAAAGATGACTTCACAACACCTGTGAGCTTAATGAGCCTGGTAGAGGCTGGGAATGATATAGATGAGGAGTGTGTGTATTTCACTAAATTTGAAGGTAAACTAGATAAGGTCTGTAAAAAACCATTCCAGTCGTGTCTTTGCATGAAATGGGTTTGCTTTCTGTAGTGTGAATGAAATTTTGTTTATATAAGAAGTGCTGGTTTGGAAAGAAGAGATTTGAAGGGAAAAAAAAAAAGGTTATGATTACTGTTGTCTGTTTTTAGAGTCTTCTCTGCATCATTTAACAACATCCAGAAGAAACAAATCTTGCCTGGGTAAAAACAGCCTTTTCTCCAATTTGAATGTCATGCTTTCCATAGTGAAAGGAAGAAAAAATTTAGCTTTTGCTGTGCATGAACATTTGTAACCTCTGCAAGGTTGTTTGATTTGTTTGGGCTTATTTGTTTGTGGGTTTTTTTGTTAATCATGGTAGCAAAAATGTCCTTGATTTTAAACCTGTGCTTATTGTATTTTTGGTGACATATTAAGGAGCCACCTATTTTTGTTATGTATACAATACCACAGAGATACTCGGTGCTCTGTGGATTTGAAAAGAGGTTTGCTAATGGTGCTTCCAGGCTGTGAAATGCTTGTTCTTAGTGTGCACCAGTTCTCCTGCTTTCTCTGTGTTGGTTTCCAGCACACAGGAGGTGTGAACAAGGACTTTTAGTTCTCTGCTACACATAATATGGAAGCATCTAACTGCTGACAGAGAATAAATACCTTCTCAGAAGTGGGGAACTGGCTGTATGACAGTTCTGAAACCAAGTGTCTTGCATCCGTATCAAGAATATCTAGAGAAGATGCAATTAAGGCTGATAACCTCCAGAAATGAGCTTCATGTTCTTCAAGTTTTCTGGCTCTCATGAGTTACTTTTCACTATAAGTCAATTTCACAACTTTTAATTTGGGTGGTACAAAAAGGCAAAATTAGGAAATATCAAACTTGAAAGGAAGTTTTCTGTGGAAGAGCTTTAAGATGTTTGAGGGAGGAGAAGAAAGGATTTTCTCTGTTTGAGCTCATAATTTATTTAGTCTGTTTAAAGTTAATCCAAAAGTGTGGTGAGTGAGCATTTATTGTAAGTACGTGTTTAGCTTTGTGTCACGTTTTGTAAATCAGCAAAATTTAAGATGAACGGGAATGGGCAGAGACAGAGCTTTAACAAAGACTTCCAGTTCATTTAACACAGAGCCTTTTTTTATTTAGTGCCCTTATTAAAGCATGGAGAGATATTTGACACATGCTTTAAAGTTACCCTTGTAAGGTTAAGTGTTTTATCTTATTGTACTGTTGCCACTGACTCCTAGCTGCAGGTGTGCATGACAGATGTGAGAAGTAAAGTTATCTTACTGCCAGGTACTGGCCTAGTCTCACACAGAGAAGAAAGAGGTAAATTCTAATTTTGCTTCTGAGGTATTATTGTATTCTCACATCCCTCACAGCTTCTCCTGTAACTGTCAGTCATGCTGTAAGGTAGGAAAATGTACATCCTAGCATGCATAAGCCATTTAGTGTGGAAATTTAAAAAAAAAAAAAAAAAAGACAAGTAGGAGGCAGATAGAAAAATTGGTATTTGCTTTCATTGACATAATGTTCATTTTCTGACAAAAATCCATGGTGGTTTAGGACTCTGATGGTATTATTCACACTTGGTATTGGGTAATCTTCAGCACTGGGGAAGCAGGAGGTGAATATCAAGTCCTGAGTTCTCTTACATTTATTTGAGAATTAAGAGTAATGCTGCCAACACTAGGCTCCTGTGGATGTGTAATAGTAAGCCTGATTTACATTTGATGGCTGCATTTAAGATGTTATCTAATGCTTTTTCTTTCCTTGGATTCTTGCAATCTTCTTTTTGTTAAAAGTTTCTCCCCCTGTGCTCCTTGGGCTGTGGTGCTGAAGCTAACAGAGATTGTGGTCCTGTGGTGGAACATGATGTGTTATTTCTACCATGTATTAACTGGACAGGTGTCTAACATACCACGATTTCTAAAAATGCATTATACAGTTACAGGAAGTAAGTGATGAGGAAAAAATGGTGCCCATTGCTTTATCTTTCAGAATACCAGGACAGATTTATGGGAGAGGGAGCTACTAAACTTCTAAGGAAAAGAGAGTGGAAACTAACTCAGAAAACAAACACAGGAGCCTGGAGGTTTAGGTCCATAAAATTGAGAGCTTTTCAAACTTCCTTTCAGGTTTTCTTTGTTCCTTGTTTTAATTCCTTAGTGACCTTGACTATGGGCTCAGTGGTTAATGCCTGAGATACATCGCGGCACAAGTTCAACCTAATAGGAGTTTGGGACATTAAGGGAAGAGGCTGGTTTTCTGTCCAGGAGATGTGGACACTCTTCCTTTACATCATGTTTTCCATGCTGTGCTTTGTGGGACAGCTCTGTGAACACTTGTCTGTCTCAGCTCTTCAAATCTGCGCTTCAAGAACTGATGTGTGAACTTCTAGAGCAAGCCCTAGAAATAGTAAAGAAAGCTACCTGATTCCATTCTCTTGTCATTTCCAAACAACAGATTTTACCTTAGTAGGATGAGTTACAGTCTGAGAATTGCCTCTTCTTCTCTTTTATTTTAAGACCTCTTTCCATTAATTCTCTACTACCTTGCTATTCTGAGTTTAAATCTTGAAGCTGTACCTAAAATAACAAGGAAGGTTTAGCCAAACAGTCACCATTTGGCATGGAAATTTGAATGGCTAAGACCCTGCCTATGTGCAGTAGCGTGTACGCTGCTGGGTAGATTTTATAATTGTTCTTCATACATTAAGCAATCAATTGCCGATTTATGTACATATGTAGGTTCATCCTTTACCAATTTCCTGTGACTGATAGCTTCCAGGAGATAAAAAGAATAGCCGGTTCCTGTTTCTTTCTCTTCGCTTTATTTTTGTCCTTTAGCAAGAATATTTGTGTGTGTGTGTGTGTGTGTGTGTGCGCGTTTAATAGCATTCATTCCCTAGAGAATAATCTCAGTCTTTGTTTTAGCTGGCCTCCTTCTGAGAGTGTGTTAAATCTGTAGCCAAGATCACAGGCAGCTCTGGGCAAATCATTGGGCTGTTATTAACCTGCCTCCATGGCAACTGCTGCTCACCAGCCTGAGGACAAAAAATGTTTTTATTCTGCTGAGTTGCACAAAAGGTTCTAGTGATGCCTTGCACAAAATGGTCATTGAAAGGGGAGATGCGGTGATGTGTGTTTATGCTCTACAGTTTCATATTTAAATCATTTTACATTGTTATATTGGGAGTGGCTATACAGCTGAAAAGTTCAGTATTTTGGCCATATGGAAAGTGAAAATTAGCAGAAAATTAGAACTAAACTTATTTTCATACAACTTTTGTCAGCTTGAGTTCACAGGCCTTCAGCCTACAGTTGTCACCAGCGTGTTTGCAAATTGTTTTGTGAACATGAACTAGGCAAATATCATCATGGGTTTCCAGTTGTAATATATGAAGATAGTCACTGACTTAGGGTTACAGAGAGAGATCATAAGGCAGGTTTCCTGGAAAGCTTTCATTTTTTAAGAAATCCTCTGATTTGCTTCAGTGTTTGTTAGGGAAGCTTGGTAAGTGTATCTTAGTTCTTGATGAGCTTCAAATTGTAGCAGGTTTTGAAAGCTGCTCTTGGCAGTACTGTTTTAGGTTTATGTTAAAACAAAAATTACAAAATCAGTTATATTGCTCAGGCTAGGCATGGATTTAATCTGCTCATAAAGAGTTGTCACAGTGGGATCTGGGGGAAGGTCTGGCAGCCCCAGCACTGTGATGAGGTTGTGTCCCACAGTTAGTTACCCTCTGGCAGGAGGCTGTGCCGCTCTGCTGTCAATTTGTTTGCAGAATGACTATGTATGGATGGATGTTGTCACTTGGGATGCTTCATGCACTTGCAAGCTGGCTGCATGCTATTTCCAGGTATACTGAAGTCCCTCCGATTCCTGCTTTAGTGTTGGGGTAAAGGTGAGTAGTTCCTGCAGGTCCACATGTGAATGTAGTTTTCTCTACCTTGCTCAAAATAATGTGGTTGCTTTGGGCACCTCTTCGGGCAGCCCTTGGCCATGGTCTGCCCTGATAAAATGAAGGCCACCCAAATACTCTGGTGCCTTTTCACCTGAGTTTTAAAAGAAGACAAAGAGTATGGCCAGAAGATGCTCTGTGCAGCTGCCAGTGGCTGCAAGGTGAAAGAGGGTCTGCCACTGTTGGCTTGTGTTCGAGGTTCTGTGGATTAGTGGCAGATACTGTCATGTATTTGGGTAAGGGATCCAACAAACTCCCCAGGGCAAATGTTCTGCCAGTGGCTTGGAAAGCCGGCTGTGCGGTGTGGGGTACTGGGAGGACAGGTACCTAGTTAGAGAGTGTTAAATGTCAATCCTGGGTCTACACCAGTTTTTAGTTTTGTCAAGCAGGCTGCTCCCATTATCTGAGACCAGCAGCTTTTCTTTTGGATCTTGTCAGTCCCTTGGTTTACTTCCAACTGTTTTTATTTCCTGTCTTTGATGGGATCCTTCTGCACAGCACTCTGTGGGATCAGCATAATTTAGGTGATCAATCTCCTCCACACTGAGCAGTGATCTGGCGTTTGGTCACCTTCTGCTTTAGGAGTGCAGCCCGAAAGGTACTTTGTTTTGTACTGGGCTGTGGCCATGTGTGTTGAGCATTGTCTGCTGGGTTGGAGCGTGGTTACTCTTGGATAATCCTTCATGGCTAATCCTGCACCAGGTGCAAGCATTTCTTGGATTAACTCTGGGAGGCTTGGGCCTGACCCATGAGCAGATGCTGCGGAGGCAAGCCAGCCTCATGTGTATGACTGCTGTTGCATGGGGCTTGTGAGCTGCACTCAGGCAGATTCCCCAAAGAAGAGGATTGCTCGGCAAGGTCTGGTATCTGAATTCAACTTTGGACTTCTGTGATAAAATGAGACCCAGAGATTATTTCCTCTGAAAGCATGCATTTGGATTTTGTTTGCCCCTACACTGCTGAGCTGCAGTGTTTGTTCATTCTGCAGTATTTTTGTCATGAAGATAGTTCTGACTGAATGGACTCCAGCTGTGGGCTAGAGTATAAAAGCTTCCCAGGCTTGTTTCTATACAATTAAATCTTGTCTGCAACTAGTGAAGTGGCGTTTCATAAGTCATTTCGATAGTGATAACTGCTTAAGCCTGACTAGAGCACTTGCCAGTGACTGTCTAAAAGAAGAGTTTCTCACTTATGAAATGGAAAAGTTTTCAATTATCGGATGCATATTATTCACGGAAGTGCTTCATGAAGTGCCTGCTCTGCAACTCATTCGCTAATGGGAAAGGGAGGGGGATAAAAATAAACTTGCCTCGTGTGGTGGCTGGAGGCTTGCTGATCTTTGTAAGGCATTCTTTGGGTGGGAAGGTGTGATGTGATGTACTCATTCACCAGCTGTTTCCTTGCCTTCGAATGCTTTGTCCCTGTAGCTCCTTGCCGTAGAAGCAGCGGGCTGTTCCTGCGACGTGCAACGCTGGTCGCTCCATTAAGCGTTGTCTTAATGGCTTGTGTTTTGCGTAGTTGTATGAAATGCACATTAATGGAGACAGCTTAATGCCATCACCCTGAAGTAATGAATTGGTATGGATTGCCATTACCATTATAGCGCAGTTAAAAGCTGTGCTTGTTTCCGATTTACATTCCCCAGCTTTGTAAGCAGATGGGTTTTCAGGCCACGCAGTTGGAAGGAACCTGGCAATTCAGCTTGCAACCTCCTTATTATAGTGTTCATACAAACAGCAGTTCTAGGGGGTGTTTTGTTAACTCAGGCTGCTTAAATGATGCATTTCAGTTGACTATGCTACTGCAAACTGTATTCAGGGATCACTGTAAATCCAGTGTATCCTATAAAGCTGGAAATGTATTGTAATACATTTCTGCTGCCCTCAATAAAAATTGTTATTCTTTGGTCCCCATTTAATTTTTCCATTGTTAAAGTATTTGTATCCCTACAACCTGATATTGATTTATATAAAAAGATAATTTGGGAGTCATGGGAGAGCATAGGGTAGTTAAGTTTTGCAGACCTAAATGTGTTCCTCTTCCAATGAAAGTGCAAACTCTTTCTTTTCCAAAAGGCTTCATTGTCTTCAGTATTTGCTTCTCTGACTCCCAGAATGTTGCCAGCATAGCTGATGCTCCTGCCATTGGTAATGCTGAAACGTGGTGAGCTCTGTATGAGCAGCTGAATTGTAGTGGATCACTTTAGACAGTGATTTTTTTTCTTTTTCCATTTCATAGGCTGTTTCATCGATCTCCTCTTGATTCTGTAAAGAGAGGAGCACTCAGCCCACTTTCTGGGCTTTGAGTCCGTACCAACAGATCTGTAGGTCACTGCTTTAGAGGGTGATGCTGTCTTGTACCACCTATAGATTTTTTGCTTAGCATGTCAATGCCTTTTAATCCCTGTGGCTTTTACCAAGTGGAGGACAAATATTCTTTTCCTCATAATTTGCTTTTTGCTCATGACGTTTCTTTTGCTTTCTCTCTTCTGCTTAGGTTGCTTTGAATGTTGCATTAAGTGCCTAGGAGGAGTGCCATATGCTTCGCTCGTGGCAACCATTCTCTGCTTCTCGGGGGTAGCGTTGTTTTGTGGCTGTGGCCACGTGGCGCTCACGGGAACCGTGTCTATTCTCGAGCAGCACTTCTCCACGACTGCCAGTGACCATGCTTTGCTGAGTGAAGTGTAAGTATGCCTCCCGTTTCCATTATTCATCATAACACCCTCATGCTAAATGAGTAGAGATGGATTCAGACTTCCGCCTCCATTCCTGAGTGTTCGGTTGCTTGTTTTCCTAGCAGCAGTCGGTAGTTTATTGGTGTTCACATACAAAGAACCCAAGTGTGTATCCTGCTAAACCAGTTTATATGGGGATCAGTACTATTTAATATCTTCATCAATATCATAAACAGGGTGCTGAGTGCACCCTCAGCAGATTTGCAGATGACACCAAGCTGAGTGGTGCAGTTTGTTCACCTGAAACAAAGGATGCCATCCAAAGGGACCTTGAAAGCCTTGAGAAGTGGGACTGTGTGGACCTCATGATGTCCACCAAGGCCAAGTGCAAGGTGCTGCACACGGGTCAGGGCAATGCCCAGTATCAGTACATGCTGACAGATGAAGGGATTGAGAACAGCCTGACAAAAGAAGGACTTGGGGGTGCTTGTGGATGAAATGCTGGCCATGAGCTGGCAACGTGTGCTCACAACCCAGAAAGCCAATTTTATCCTGGGCTGCATCAAAAACAGCATGGCCAGCAGGGCAAGGGATGTGATTCTGCTCCTCCTCTCCTCTCTGGTGAGACCCCACCTGGAATACCGTGTCCAGCTCAGGGGTCCTCAGCACAGGAAAGACATGGACCTGTTGGAGTGAGTTCAGAGGAGGCCACAAAGATGATCAGAGGGCTGGAGCACCTCTCCTATGAAGACAGGCTGAGAGAGTTGGGGCTGCTCAGCCTGGAAAAGAGAAGGCTCTGGGGAGATTCTATAACAGCCTTTCAGTACCTAAAGGGGCCAACAAGAAAGCTGGAGAGGGACTTTTTACCAGGGGCTATTGTGACAAAACAAGAGATAACAATTTTAATCTGAGAGTAGGTTTAGTGTTTGTTGATTACATAAAGTTGGAAGGAATGACAGGAATAACAGGGAAGCATGGTTCTGTCCATCCCCCCTCAGAAGCAGCTGGACTCGTATATGAGAAAAAGCTGGAGAGGTCTGCAAACATAGCCTTTGGACATAATCACTGGTGAAATATTTGGGTCTTTTATGCTCCCAAGACTTCCCCGTGAGGCCAGAGGAAGGTCTGGAGTGCTGCATCAGGGCCTGTGCTCAGCACTCAGCCCCACCTGCATGCCATGCATGTCTGTGAGAGGGGGCCCTTGTGGTAAGCACTGTGGGCATGGCACATGTAGGGGTGCATGGGCAGCAAGCAAAGCACCTTTAATTTGCTTACCTGTCCCAAAGGCCCAGGATTTGGGTCTTTGATATCTGAAGATTTTGGTATCAGGGTCCAATGCAGCACACTTAATTCTCCTTAATTTGTTTTTAATTTCTGTTATCACTGACTGGCTTTATGTGCTTCCAACTGGCATAGACCTTACAGTTTGCTGCATGCCCCCCCTTTCACTGGTGTCAGGCCCACAGCACCTTTCCAGAGCTTCCCCCCTCCATTAGATGCTCTGTGCCCAGACCTGCTCTGGGACTGCTCCCCAGTGGGGTCCCCCATCCCAGCACTGCCCACACTCAGTCCCTGCTGTGGCTGGGCAGTGCATCCCCAGCTTCAGTGCATGAGCCTCAAGGACCCTGCAGTTATCCACAACTTTTAGTGAGAAACTGTAAGCAGCTGTTCTTCAGTAACTGAATAATAAAACACTCTGTGCTGGTATCAGTCTTCATTTGAGCAAAATAGAAGGAATTGCAAAAGCAGCAGTAACAGGCAGCAAGTTTTACATTTTGGGGAATGGTTGACAGTGTTTCCTGTCAAGTCAGCATCAGCAGCTGGGGAAATGCATAATTCCTACCAAAGCAGCTCAGGGCTCGAGTTCTGTGGAGTCAAGGAGGTGGCAAGGCAAAAGAAATGTTAGAAAGGGGCAAATAATTTAAGTCTAACAGAGACATAAAATAAATAAGAAGTACGTTAGTAAGACACCCTTTGGAAAAGACTTTTTTAACCAGTTTTCCTATTACTAAGTTCTGCTAACATGCATTAAGTCTCTCCTAGACTCTTAATGATGCTGAAATTAATTCTTCTGTACTCTCTTAAGTCCTGAACTAATTTTTTTGTGCTTTACAGGTGCAACAGATTTATCCTGTTATTTTTAATCAGTTTGGAAAACAAATATTAACACTTCCCACATAAAATTTTAAATGAGCAATATCCTATTTTTATACAAGGATAACATTTAACTATATAAATGGTGGTCCATTCTCTTTAAGCTAAAACATGCATATGCTCCTCGGAGATCTGTACTAGCAGCTATTTAATGGAGAGTGGCAGGAATTGGAAAAAAAATCTGAGGAAAATATATTTATCCTTAGAAAACTGGTAGTGTGGCTGCATAAAATTAACCTCTTTGTTCTGTGAATAACTTCATCAAAAATAACCCTCCCATCAATCAAATTACTTCTAAGAAGTTCTGGGGAAGTTTTACTAATAACAAAGTATTACTTTTGGAGACCAGAAGTGTTGTATGGAAGATCTGGCATTCTGGTCCTTCAAAACAATTGGCTTCAGATATTAAATCTGATTGATAATATTCAGAAGTTATTCTTTCCATTTACCTATTCTATCATTGCAGATGGTAGGTTTTTTAAGGAATTGAGAACTTTCTCAAATAATACCTGAGAGAAGTGCTTACACTATGTGCCCTGAGATCTTTTTTCCTCTGGGTGGTTCCAGAGTACCTAAAATGGAAGCATTTTCTACATAATTCTTTAATTAAAAAAAAAAAATATTTACATTGTAGGGAGCTCAACACTGTTGTGACTCAAGGCACTGAAACTACCTGCTCACTTGGAAGTACCCTTCTAGACTGTAGAGCAAACCATTCCTCCTCAGGAGAAGTCACTGCTCACTGCACACTCACTGAGTTTTGTATCAGACAAATACTGTTGAATTTAGAAATTTTTGCAAACATAAATTAACTGGATTTTACAAGTAAAAATAGTGAATTTCAGGGACTGCTTCTTTTCCCAAAGAATTACCATGGTAGTTCAGCCAGGAGTTCAGCTCCAGGTTTTGCCCATTTCAAAGCCCTGCATTGTCCCTGTCGGACAACACCAAGCTAGGTGTCAGGATCAGTAACAGGAAAAAGAAAACCTCTCTAGTGGAGGTGTGAAACTGCAGCTTTAACCTGGTGAGTAATATTAGTCAGTATAAGGACTGCAGCACAAACAGGGGATGCTCAGGTGGATGCAAGACTAATACACATCTGTATTGCTTACCTGAGAAGTGGGGCAATCACACCAGTGCTCTCCTGCAGCCTGCTTGCTTAAAATGCTAAGGAGCCTTGAACTGTGTTTCTAGAAAAAGAGTCCTCTCTAATTTATTAGGATTTGGGAGGACTGACTTTGTTTTTAGAGGACTGAAATCTAATTATATCTTTTTTTTTCTCTTCCATTGTAGAATACAGCTAATGCAGTATGTAATTTATGGCATTGCATCATTTTTCTTCTTATATGGAATAATCCTTTTGGCAGAAGGTTTTTATACAACAAGTGCTGTGAAGGAGCTGCATGGAGAGTTCAAAACAACAGCCTGTGGCCGCTGCATCAGTGGAATGGTGAGTAGCATCTGAAATGAGAACAGCAGTCTTTGCTGGCTGAAACCTGTTGGGCTTGGTTTGACTCCTACGGTTTTGAACAACAATATATAGCTGCCTTCTTTGTTTAATTTGTTATGGGTGGCCAGGGTCAATCCCTGGTCTTGGTCCTTCTTTGAACTTCAGGAGTGCTTGGTCAAATTGAAATTCTGCAGATAGACTGTTGGGGTGCTGCCGTGGCCTCCCGAGTCATAAAGCTGAACCCACCAGTCTGAACTACACTGGGGGAGGCTGTTAATTTTAAAACACTCAATGCGAGCCAAAATGGATTTTGTGCTTTTAAATATGTAACACTAGTGATGCTTAAAGGCAGAATGTTAAATGGCTGTGGTTTGCAGAGCTATCTAAATATCAAACTGTAATGCCTCTGACTTCCATAGTGAATTGTGCTTGAGTGTCTGGATCCTTCAAACAAACAGTAATGAATGGATGAAGCTTCGCAACATCTTTGCACTTGAGTCAAGTATTGATTTGCAGATGGCAAAAGGCGTACAGATAGAATAGTGACTCTTTTTCACACAGCTGAAACATTTAAAGCCCTAAAGTTACAAGCCATATTCCCTTGGGTATACTTCTGTATTAGAACAAAATTGTAAGCAAGTTTAACTAAAAATAAAACTTCAAATTCTCACCCACATTGTCCCCTAGGGCACACTCTGCAAGAACAGCCATAACTATGTTTCTGAGACAGGATTTCAAAGCTATTACTGAAAATCTGAATTCAAAGCTCATAGTTATGGAGGAAGCTAAGCAGTATGACAGATCGCCCACGGGAAAGTGTGGGTGAAAAGAGAAGAGGCTTTTGATGTGATCATTGCATTTTAATATACAGTCTATATCCTGTACTTAAAAAATATGTACTTTCAGCTGGTTAAATACAAAAGAGATGCATGTTTATTTTCACGAGAGTTAGCAATTTTCCACTGTGCTGTTGGGTACTTACTGAATTTTTCAACAGCTAATAAAAATAAGGCGCCCGATAATTTTCCAGTTAAGCAGCTATTTGCTCACTCTTTTTCTAGCAAGTATGGTCTTCACCAAGGAGCAAAATTAGATCTAAAGCAGTGTTTTTCAAAGATCCAAAATAAAGTAGAAACTTACACGTGTGCATCTCGTCAGTGCAGACAATTGCTTATGCAGCTTAGTAGTTGCAGGCACATGATTGTCAGCTGGTTATACAAACACGTGGAAATATGAGAGAAAACTGTTTTCATATTTGCCCATATTTGTCCACACAGTGAAGGAGAGAATTTACCAACTGAGTAATGGCTTGGAGCTCTGGTAAGACACATTAATGTTTGGCAGTGACAGGAAAAGTGCCTGTATACTGCTGGGTAAAACCCTATAGAACAAGGTTTGCAAGGAGATATAATATTTAACAGAGTAGTGAATGCAGCTGGGTACAGGCGACAAGGTTTTGGACATTGGACATTTTGGACATCTTTTCTTTTGTCTCTGATCAAGAGCTCCTCTACTTCCTTTGTTACATTACTGAGTGAGGTCCTGAAAGGTGTCCCATCTTGCATAAGACAGGCTTCCAGCTTCCCTAAATTATTTGTATTGGCTCTGGTAACACAGAATAGCAATTTCCCACAGTTATCACTTTAAATGTGAGAGTGAGTGTATTTTTTTCTGGCTATTTCTTAAGAGTTAAAGGCTTTGTGCACTTTCTCTCATGCACACTTCCACATACATGTATGCAAACTCATGTTTTATGTATTATGTAGAAATCTTTTAACCTGGCCCACTTGGTCCTTCCCAAAATCCAAAGAGAGGATCCTTAACCCTCACATAAAGCATAAAGGTCTGGTATATGGCACCCTCTGATAGGAAATAAGGTGTTTCAGTTGAGTTGTGTATAAATTGAAGTCTAGCTGGGGTTTTATGGGCCATAGTTTTGCAAGCACTTCCATCTCCTCACACACCACCTTCATTAACCGAAACCTAACCAGTTTGCTCAGCTTTTGCTCTAACGCTTGGGGTATTATTCAGGGTATTATGAGGATGCAAACTTCCACCACTGCAACATTAGTTCAGTCTCTTGGTTCTGGGTCAGACTGACACAACCTCCCCCCTGAGAGCCTTTCCCGTCCTTGCTGTTGTCCTGTGGCACACAAGTTTTAAGTAAGATAGGAGGGCACTGGTGCTTTCCTGGAAGTAAAGCCTTTCCAGTCCACCTACTGTTAAGAGAGAACAGCTACAGCCAATGGTAAAAGGAGAACACGGAGGATGTATCAGCATTCCCCCGCTTTCCAAGTAGGATCCAAATCCTAGTCTCTCCAGGAGGAGGGAGCTAGGAACTGGTGCCAGAGCTACTGTTTTGCCATAAAACTTAGAAGAGGAGGGAAAAGGGAAGGGGCCCATTGGGAGGGGGAAGCTGAAGACTTCCAAAGCAATCAGTTCCCTACATTAAAATCTTACAAAAGAAAATGCACAGAATATTTTTTTTTTTTAAAGAGCAAACCCAAAGCACCAAATTTCAGTGGACAAACCTGTGATTCTCTAAGGGCAGTAACTCATTTGCTTCTTGGCAATGTGTATTATATCAATTGAATCCTTCTAATCTGCTGTTAATGATCATGGTATGTTTGCAAAAAATAGGTATTTTTAAATGTTATATTCCAGATTGATTTCAATAAATCAGAGAGTATGGGAGAACTCTGTGAACATCGATTCACTGTGTTGTTTTTGATTTGCAAGTTGTATAGAAATGCTAGTGTGTTATAGTTAATTAAAAAAAAACACCTCAAATTGATTTTTGTTGGAATTTTATTGGTTTTAGCCTACAAACAGCAGCCCTGCTTAGCAGAGAATCTTGAGAAATCAATGGGCTTCTCTTTCATCTGTTTTCTCGAGCAGGCTGATTAAAAAATGTCTGAATTACTTTCTCAGTAGCACTTAAACTACCAAAGTAATTGTAAACAACGAGAATTCTGATTTTATGTGCTTGGAAATCAAATGTTTTCTTACCTGCATTCTGCAAGTGTGCCTAAAGATTATTTTGAAGCATTTTTAAGGAAAATTCAAATAGTGTTTTCAAAGAATAAATGTAAAGTGTTTGTATTTTCTCTGCCCAGTTTGTTTTCCTCACCTATGTGCTTGGAGTGGCCTGGCTTGGGGTCTTTGGCTTCTCTGCTGTGCCTGTCTTTATGTTCTATAACATATGGTCAACTTGTGAAGTCATCAAGTCTCTTCAGACAAATGTGACGGTTCCAGGAGACCAGATCTGCGTGGATATCAGGCAATACGGTACTCATTTTAATCCTGATTAAACGCTTCATCCTTTCTCCTCGGTCTGCCTTCAGTAGTTTTGTCTCAGCCTTATCAGATGAATCAAATGCAAAAGCATCTTCTATCTCTGAATGCAGTATTACTTTTCTAATTAATTCATATTACAGTGCTCTCTCTCCAGATGCAATCAATTTAACTGAACTGGCAAGTCATTTATCTAAAATGATTTTGTAGCAGTTTCCAATAGTGTAGTATTGGGTTTGAAAATAGATCAGCCTCAAAATAAACTGCTTGGAAACGGTGCTGAGAAACAGATAACCAGACTGTGTTTTTTGAACCCACATACATATATTTTTTCCTTTCAGAAAGTTGTTTTACATGTAAAGATGAAGTTAACACCTGAGCATTGCTCTAACAATTACTTTCAGTTAAAAAACCAAAACCAGGCAATTAAAAGTCTGCCTTAACTAATAATAAATTAATACTGCTTTCTGATGACACACAGAAATCTGAGGGAACTGGGACACTAGCTTAAAATAGGGTTAGGCTTTTCAAGTTGTTCATTCCTTAAGGTGAGTTTTTCCTGAAGTTAATCTTTTCAGTTTCCCTTGTGCAGAAGTTCTTTTGTCACCATTACTTTTGACTTCATTCTAGCTAGCATTTTCTATGAATGTTTCTTTCTTTGGACTAAGTCATTCAAAGCTGAGAAAACGGATTCAGAGTTGACAAAGTAAGAAAGCTTGGTTTTGCTCTCCTGTCCAGGTAAGTCTGGTAGAAAGAAAGATACTAATTTTAAAAACAAGAAGTCTCCAGATCAATTGAATGTTTTCATCCTGTTTTATAGCAGCTGACAGCAAGAGGCTGGGAAGACATTTCCTTCAGCAGCAAAGCCTAGGACTGAAGGGAGATGTGCTCCTCCACTTTCCTGCTCCTCCTGGTTGTTTTGCAGCTGTATTAGTGCAGTATAGGGCTGTATTGTTGCTCTGATCAGTAAAATCATCTGGGTTTCAAAGCATGATGGGAGAGAGCAGCTCCTTAACAGGAGCTTGTTACTGTCACTGAACTGTCCTCACATTTTTGGGTGGAAGTGGTAGCTAAAAGGCTTCTTCAAGAGAAGAATTTGACTTTAAAGTAAATCCTGTAAAATCTTTTTGAAATTATTCAATGACCTGCTGCCTATGGAGTTGCTAATTCCAACCAGCTGGGTTCAAACGCAAAGTTGTATGGGGAGACAAATTGGTTTTCTCCTAATTCAAATGGGTTTTGCTTAAGCTTTACATCTGTTACAGGCCTAAAAGTTTAGGTTATTTCAGATCTGGTAGATCCTGTTGACTTTTCAGACTTCCAATTGTGTAAGAAAAGTGACTGGCAGTAAATGAGGTGCATCAGACTGAATTTTCTTGTAGCAGTGTTCACTTGATGCTTTTTACCTATTAGAACTAAACCAGAAAAAAATCCCGTAATTCTTCCCTCTAGCTCCAAATTCACACTCTTCCACAGTAGTTACTTGTTCAAGTAGAACTTAATCTAGTAAGTGCTATCCTGAAAAGTGCCAAGTACCTCTGAGATGCAGATTCTCTGCTCGGTGCTGAGTGGGGAGTAGGCAGCATGCAACTGGACCCAAAGTGCAAAAACTCAACCGTTTGGCTGCCATATGGGAAAACCACATCTGAGAACATGCCTTGGCAGCAAGCCTTGGTGTAAGGAGAAAGCATAACTTGAGGGAGTTGTTTTAATCCTTCCTGCCAACTCAAAGCTGTACTGGTCAATGCGCAGATGCCCAGAATGGGAACACAACTGGCAAGTGGGTGGAAGAGATGAGAGAGGAACAGAAAGTGTGTGTTGGTTGCTAAAATTAGTGATTTCTTTTGCTGTGGTATTTCAGGTATTATCCCTTGGAATGCTGTACCTGGCAAAGCCTGTGGCCCGATTTTAGAGAACATCTGCAACACAAATGAGGTACAGAAACATAACCTGTGTGCAGCTTTTGCCTACAAGTTACATGGGCACCATGTAATAAATACCTTGATGAAAGTTTTTGGAGAGAATTCATATAGTAGTATAAAGAATTGCATTAAACACAACCCTGAAATAATTGTTAAGTCATCCATAAAAAATGAAAATTATTTCAGAACATTTTCATTTCCTAAAGGTTTGCTATCTTGCTACAAAGATAGGTTTATTATCATTATTTTCTAGAACACTTGAAATGCATTTTATACTATCCTAATGAATTACTTCAATTTTTTTAACATGTTTTTTCTTTAGTTCTACATGTCTTATCACCTGTTCATTGTGGCTTGTGCTGGAGCTGGTGCCACTGTCATAGCATTGGTGGGTAGTATTTTTTGGTTTTATTATGTAAAATGTTCATTTCAGGCTTAAGATGTTTTAAGATTAAATTTTGTGTATATTAAAAATAGCGATACTAGACATTAAGGAGAGTGAGCTGTAATCACCATTATTTGCTGCTATGGTTCGGTCATTATAAGTCAGCAAGTCCCCAACTTTTGCTTTAAGAAGTCATCTTAACCTGCCTCCCACATACTTAAAAAAAAAATTACTCACATGTCCTTTGAAAATCCTACTTCTACCCACTACTTCTTCCTTTATGTCCACTATTTATTTTCATTTTTGGAGTTTATTTGATCAGCCATTTGTAACCTCTTGGTTTTTTTTGTCTGGACCCAGGCAGATTGACTAGTCCAAGCCTGCAATGCCAGTTACAGGTAGCAGTTGGGAAAAGGGATGTTAACAAGATGACTTGCTTCCTATGTCTAACGCCTTTTTTAGCGGCCAGCTTCTAACCTTGTGCCAGCCAAACCCAGGTGTAACGCTCAAAATTTGTTGACAGAATAGCCTTGGGTCTATTTTGGGCTATCCTCCCCAGATAAATGGCAGGTTATTTATCTTGCATCTTCACCCTGGATGAAGCTCAGAACAACGTCTGTTGTAAAAGTATCGACAGTTGCCCAAGTGGGCTTGAGCCGTCACCTTGTTGTATCTTACTCTCCTGTATTTTGTTCTCTTCCACCAGCTGATCTACATGATGGCTACTACATATAACTATGCTGTTTTGAAGTTTAAGAGTCGGGAAGATTGCTGCACTAAATTCTAAATTGTATAAGCCCAGTAAAGAGCTGCATTGCGTAGCTTGAAATACCACTGACACCCTAGGCTAAAAGTCTAGCTTTCTGAATTTTGTTACAGTAATTGTAAATAGCTTCAGTAAGCATCGTTTAGCTTATCAGATTAATAAAATGACTTCTTGTATATGAACTATGATGTGGACGAGATCTGGCTATTTTTTTTATGTTGAGAGGATTCAGTTACTGTAGGGGTGTTTATAAAGCATCCTTCTGAAAAGGGGATGTTTTCATTTCAAGTCTCCAATTGCTTTCTAACAGTCATCTCAAACAAATACTGGAATAGTTCAGGGTCAGAATTATTAATTTATTCTTTAGCATGGAAGCCAAATACAATACCCCCAAGCATACAAAATATATATGATGCAAAAGCAAAGGAATAATAAAGTAGTGCCAGTCTTTTTTTGGCAGAGACCAGGTATTATGAATTAATTTGCTTATAGTTCCAAGTGATTCCATGGATGATGAAGTCAATTCTTTTCTCTTACTCCAAGTAATTGTCAAATCATGCTCTTTCTGGAAGAAAATATATCCTTGTCTTAGCTCTGCGTAAAACAATCACATTCTTTCTTTTGGACCCTGAACTACTAAGAAATGGTACATAAATTGCTTTTGTTCTTGTGTGGCTGCACTTTAGTAACTGATTTCTCAGTAGCCAGATCTCAAAAATGTAAGTATGACTGCACGGGAAGCAAAACCATGCATAGATCACAGGGAACTTTTTACACTTTTGGGGGAAAAAAAAGAAGTGAATCAGTGTTTTCAAATATAGATGTTTTTGCATGAAGTATGGGGAAAAAGAAGTTGGCAAGAGACAAATGCACAAATCAGAAAAAAAATCTACACAATAATTAAAAAAAAGAGAACCGTTTGTTATATACAATGTAAAACTCTTCACCTGAGGTTGGACAATGGAAGTTTAAAATGTAGCTATAAAAATACAGGATTAAGACTTCTTAACTCAGAGATTGCATGCTTTTGCTTAGTTTTGGACTCATACTTTGATGTTTAATTTTTCAATGTGTTAATGTAGCCTTGTTCGCGTAAATAAAACGGCTCACAGTTTCAGGTTTTTTCCATGGGGAGGGTGGAATTCTCATCTGCTTGTTGGGGAAAAAGAGCTACCAGGCTCTGGGCTTGGATATGGATAAACACCACAACCTTAGAAAGCAGTTCTTCTGAGCACCTCGTAGTTTACAGATTACGTGTATTACCACGTACAAAACTGTTTTCCTGCTTCCCCCATTCTGCGTTTTAATTGATCCGTATGACTCTGTAGCTCTTTTTAATATTGTTATACTAACTTTCTCTGAATTGTGAATAACCAACTGAATTTTTAGCATGCCAAATTCTAGAGATCTTTGAAAATAGCCTCTGTGCTTGTTTTAATAACAGAATGCTTATTAACGTAGAATAACTTGGTTTTTTGGTTGTTATTTTAAAAAGCGTCTATTAATCTAACTACCAGCTTGCTTTGCCTCTTGACATGCTCACTCGCCATCATGCTCACCCTTCTCTTCCAGATCCACTTCCTCATGATACTGTCTTCTAACTGGGCCTACTTAAAGGATGCAAGCAAAATGCAGGCCTACCAAGATATCAAAGCAAAAGAAGAGCAGGAGCTTCAGGATATCCAGTCTCGGTCAAAAGAGCAACTCAATTCTTACACATAAATGTTTGCCACAGTAATTCAGCAGAAGAGTTCCGTAGCTCTGACAAATCAGCAAATAGCTGCTCTGCAGTACAGATGTGTGTCTACCAAACAAAATTAGAGAGAAGTGCAAAAGCTTCACATTCCAGCTCCTGGAACACTTTAATAGGGAAATCTTCCCATGGGTAATCTTCCATCCTTTCATGCAGAGAATGGAGGATTTATTCCAGGCATTTTAAAAGGCAACACTTTAAAAAAGTGACCAAATTATTCTTCTTTGAGACTTTTGGTGTTTAACATTTGACTTGTTGTACAGCATCATGTCCTGCACAAAACTGTAGCAGGTGCTCCAAACCAGCAGGCCGGAGATCTGTGCAGACCTCAGGCACAGGCACGTGCACGGCGTGTGACTGAGTGTCTCCCAAACAAACCTGTGGCCAGCTGGGATTCCTGATGTAGGCTCCTGCTTAGTGAGGCACAGCTGCAGCATCTCCCAAATTGCAAGGAGGTTGTCTTGGAATGTGGGCCACAGGAGCAGCGTGCCACACTTGTCCATGATGAAGCCGTCACGTCCCTGTGCTTACCTGAGTGTTGAGCAGATGTCCCAAGTTTTAATCTTTTTATTAACTATTTAATGGAATGTAGACCCCTGGATCTGGATAATGATCCCCTTCTTTGAAAATAAATGTCAGCTTTGCCTTAATATTTATTTTCTATAAATGTCTTAGCATTTATATAGTGGCAGGAGACCATTATCCTACATTTTAAGTAAGTGAAAAGTGTTACCTTATTAAAATGACACTGATTTGACTAATCCAAATGAGCGGATGAGAAAGTTTGCAGAGTTTTACACAAACAATAAAAATTACAGCCATAAAAAAGTAATACAGGATGTCCACCTTTTTCTATCTTGGTGCTTAGCAAATTTATAGTCAGTGCTTATGTGTTTTCCTTTTTACAAATTAATTAGCACACTAAAAAAACGTGGTGTTCAGAAAAAAACAACAAAACATAAACAAACGAACTGGTGCCATTTTAAAGTCATTTCCCATAGAAGTCTGCCTTCTAATTAATGTTTTTTTTCAGAAGCATTCAGTGATATCTTGAGTATTAGTGATGGTATATTTGGTGTTTGTTCTATATGATATATATATATATATATATAAATGTTGGGGGGGAAAAGTAAAAATACATCATTCATTTGAGAAAATTAAATATTCAAGTCATACCCCTGCTAAGCTGATGTGTGGTTTGATAGCTCTGTTTGTTGAATATACATCAAAGGAAGCACAAATTCCTTCAAATCAGTACTATGAGAAAAGGCATTTTTGGGGGGTATTAACTTCAACTATAATTTTTTTGTTAAATATTGAAGTCTAATTTGACAGTTTCAAAAAAGGGGCAAAGTTGATTGATGTAGAGCAAATATGACAAAATAGCCTAGTGTATGTTCTTACCTGTTGCATGAAGGAGACATTTCTACAGCAATGCAGGTGATGTTCTAGCCCAGTGTTTGCATAAGGGTAATAATGGAGGCAGTGTCTTAAAGCCTAATTCTTTTCTAATTCAGTGTAGCTATTACTGGGAGTTTTTGAAGTTTTGTTTAAGTAGTCTAATATTTTTATGTAAAGAGCATTAAATTTTGCTATGTATAAATTTTTGTAACCTAACAGTGAATCAATATTTTCTATCAGTGCCAAGGGCTTCCTGTAGTTACATCCAAGTGTTAAAATAAATATTTGTAGATAATAGACAACACTTGTGTATGCTTATTTGAAAACAGACCTACAGCTACTCCATGGCAGTGCATCTCTAGGCTTTTTGTCTCTATCCGAAGTGAAACACGTTGTGTTCCCTAGTCCCCCCTCCCTCCTGCAGGGGAAGGGGATGCCCTGTAGGTGCACCCTGCAGCGTGGTGAGGCAGCCAGTGTGTCTAGCATGAAGTAGTGGTAGTTGTTCCAGGCCAGCATAATGCAACAAGCACTACCCGTCCCATTCCTGACATCGAACAGGAGGAGTTTCTCAGAAATTTTGTGACGGCCAACGTGGCTGCAACAGCAAATTAAGCAGCATGTAAAATTAAGACTAGCCACCATCTCACGTTTTAGCTCCATTTCAAAAAGCAAAGTTTGTATCTGTCACGTTTTTGGTACGTTGTGTTTCAACATCCAGTGAATTCAAGACAGAGCTTTGTTTTTTGCCCCTAAATTCTGTCAAACTTGGCTTCATGTTCTTGTAGTTAGATCAAGATGAGCAGCCTCAAATGCAGTGCAAGTTGTAATATATGCTGCCACCCAAAATTACTTCATTGATAAAAACTTACTGTATTTTATACTGTAAATAAAGTTTAATGATCTTGCCTATAATCTACCTACAAAATACAAAGCTTAAATAAAGATGAGTTAAATAGCATTTTTATTTTAATCTCTCCGTTCTGGGCTGGTTAATACCAACAAGGTGATACATGAGATGGACTGCTTTTGGAAGTAGTCACTGCCCCTACCACAGCAGCAGAATGGGCACATTAGTTTGCGTCTGTCACACTCGACACTCTGAAACTGTGCATGCCAAGTGTCTCCATGGGACACCTTTAAAAGCAGATGATGATGACTGAATGTTTTGTTGCCTGCACACAGTTACTTTCACTCACACATTGTGCCATTTGGAGGAGAAGGGGTTGGGGGGGTGGAGGTTGTCAAAATTTCCAGGAATTCAGTGCCAAAACAAACCTACCCAAACATACTGATCAGTTTCTGTTCTCTGATTTGTCCTTTCTAACCCCACCCAAGGGTTTTCTCCTGGATTAGTGGCACATCAGGACTCACTGTTTTAAGTCAGTGACTGAAGTGATGAGATGGCTCAAAATCAGCTTTATTAATTTATAATTACACAGCCTGCAGCATTGGTGCCTAACATTTATACAACTTTTTACAGGCAGAAAGCTGTTTTAACAATGTCTTTCTTATCAGAATAATAAAAATTAAAAAATCAGTAGCTATTGTTCACCAGAAGCTTTCATCCATGTCTCCGTGAGAAATGTCTGCAACACTGTATTGACAGAGAGAGAAAGTGGTATGAGTCCAAAGTAGTTTCTTAACTCTCTTTTTAAAATGAGTATCAATATTTAAGAGACTGCCTCTGTTGCAATTCTCTTGATGTTTCAGTGAACTAATGGCAATAATCCAGCCCTTAAGGGTGAGAATTCGGGCCTTCATTAACTAAAAGCCATCTCTCAAAAAGCAGAACTATCTATCTGCTGCTTCTGTAGTGTGAAAACAACACTAGTGGTGCCACCTCAGGAACACCAGGGTAGGGTCTGCTGTGTTCAACAGCACTTTAAAGGTACGGATAATAATGAGTCATTACTACAGTTATGGTGAGTCTTTAGGGCTTTAGTTTTTTTTAATTGCTCCACCTTTTTTGCTTATTTTCAGTTCTACATCTTCAAATAAACTGAAACACTTGATAGGAGGTTGTTTGATTTTTTCCCTTGCAAGCAACTAAAACCTACATATACTTATTTATCAACGCCTAGAGAGAACCAGAGGAAATGCCCGGGCTGTCTTAACTCAGTGCAGCCAGGCAGAATCTTTGAAAAAAGCATGTTAAAAGTCCATGATGCTACTGATAAATCAAAGCTAGAGTCAATGCTAGTAACAGTCTAGGGGCAAGGTGCAGTGCAGACAAACCTTCACACATGGGGTCATCACCCAAGAGGAATTCCTCATCAGCTCACTGCAAAGGAATTTGGATCCTGCTCAGTTGCAGATAAAAAGTTGTAACTGCAACAGCTGTTACTGAAACAGATCATTGAATGCAGCTCCCAGATGTGAACTCCACATAGTGCTTAACTTGCACATAGTAAGAATTGAAAGGATCCTCATTTTTCCAATATATTTGCTCTTGACTGCAAATTTATTTTGATTTTTAAGGAGGCAAATGTCTCTTAACAGTAATTCATATTATAACTATTTATTAATTTGAAGTAATAGTAATTAGTAGTAATTAAAATTTTGGATTAGTATGGAGTAGTAGAAATTATTAATACATGAGCCTCACCTGTCATCCTTTTCACTAGACAGAAGTCCCTCTGAACGTGATACTTCTCCTATTTCTTCTTTTTTTGAATCCTGGCAACCAAGAGAAAAAACACACTTTTTATAACTGGTTCTTAAGTCAAAGTGTGACTCTATTAATAATATCAGTATTTTTAAGAGACCTACCCTATGTCTACAAATACTACATTGAATCTAGAATAGTAACACTTTGGAAATTCAGAGTGGAATCGTGTGAACAAAGCATCCTGCATTCCTTCAGTGAAGTAATGTCCACCCATACCTCTTCTTTACTGTCAAATGTTCCACTTTGCCAGAATAAATTCTATTAGTTTTGCTAATGGAACTCAAACTGACTTGTGTAGATTCAAACTGTATTTAAACACAGCTTAAACTAAAAATTGAGTACATTTAAATCACAGAATATGCTGAGTTGGAAGGAACCCTCAAGGATCATCGAGTCCAACTCCTGGCTCTACACAGGACCATCCCCCAAGACTCACACCATGTACCCAAGAGAATCATCCAAATGCTTCTTAAACTCTGTCAGGCTTGGTGCTATGACCACTTCCCTGGGAGCCTATTCCAGTGCCCAACCACCCTCTGGCTGAAGAACTTTTTTCTAATATCCAACCTAAACCTCCCCTGACACAACTACAGGCCATTCCCTCAGGCTCTGTCACTGTCGCCACAGAGAAGAGATCAGTGCCTGTCCCTCCTCTTCCCCTCCCAGGGAAGTTGTAACTGCAATGAGGTCTCCTCTCAGTCTCCTCCAGGCTGAACAGACCGTGACCTCAGCCACTCCCCATATGGCTTCCCCTCAAGGCCCTTCACCATCTTCACTGTCCTCCTTTGGACACTCTCTAACAGCTTAATATCTTTCCTATATTGTGGTGCCCAAAACTGCCCACAATATCCAAGGTGAGGCCACCCCAGTGCAGAGCAGAGCAGGACGATCCCCTCTCTCAACCAGCTGGAGATGGTATGCCTGACGCTCCCCAGGACACGGTTGGCCCTCTTACTGTCCTAGTACCTAAAAAAAACCAAAGTAACAAACTCCCTGCCCAGAGTACACCATCAAGCCTTACAGAAGAAAGTTTTCAGTGTTTTTTCTTTTGGATCATCACACTTTTTCCACTACAAATTCAAACACTCTGCTCTGCAGGTTGTTACATAAAGTTTCTAAATGAAGAAAAAACTGAAATGCGAGTATTGTTTTCATTCTAAGCATGCCCAGCAAGACACAAATTCACTCAATAATATTTCTGAGACCATGTTTTGATGATAATCACCTTGTTTGACAGATTCTGCTCTCTGCTCTGCTGAATTATTCTCATGTATTTTTCTAATGGATTTGGAGGAGGATCCTTTACATGATCTTCAGCACCAGAATTGCTATTCACAGATTTTACTCCCTCCTTGTCTTCTTTTTCTTCACCTATTGTTACTGAGTCTTGCTTATACTTAAAGACACAAAAAAGCAAAATTAAATACTGATCAGAAAAATACCTTTATACCTTAATGCCTGCACTATGTGCAGGATTTCATGTTAACTTCAGTACAACACATCAGTCTAAACAGCATTAAACTTATCACGTGCCATTCAAGATGAAATGTTAAGCCATTGCTTCCATTCAAAAAGTGATATTCAGGAAATCCCACTCTAACCCTGTCTGGAAGTCCAAGATGCTGTGGGGCCTGAGGCTGCAAGTGTGACAGCTGCGTGTGAACTGAAAATGATGAGCAGGCACAGACATGCAAGTTTCCTGAAGTGCCTCATTTGCTGCTGCCAAGGGTTGTGTGACCGTGTCTGATCAGTACCAACCACTGCACTGAATCAAATTAAACAATTTAGGGCTGAGGAGAGGAATATTAAATGGTCAGGAGTGAAAAGTAAGTTTTACACAGGACCTAGAAATCCAGAACACTACTTAAACATATGTTAATAAACACTACTTAAACAAAGACTAATTAACAGATGGACATTAACATGTTCTGGTGGTGTCCCACCTGCACTGATCCAGGCTACAAAGACAGTGAATGTATAGCTTGTTCCAATTGCCTGGTGACAGTGGCCTTCCAAGTTTTGGCCATAAAACCGTAGCTTTCAGTTACATGAAGCATGGAAGGAAAAGCATGTGTTTCCAGTGAAAAAGTTACTTGGCATAAGGAGACATTCTAACAAGACTCTGGTTAATCACACAAGTACATAAAATAACTTAGCCTCTGGTACTTTCGCTTCATAGAATAAAATCTATTTTTTAACCAAGTGGCACACATAGCAATCCTAAAATGCAGGGCACTACAAAGCTGCATTACTGTCAGAAATTTATTAAATTACCACGTCTTCGCTAAGCTTTTCCACTTCTTCTTGCTCGCTTTCCAAAGCTTCCTGTTGTTCTCTCTCTCTCCTTTCTTCTCTTGCTGTTGTTTCTTCTTTTAAGTTTTCCTCAACTTCTCTGTTCTGTTCTTCAATCTGTCTTTGATCCAGCATCGCTGTGAAAAATTATTTCAACATCTGTCATCTGATTTATGTAGTTCAGTAATTGCTACAAGAGCATACAAATAAGTACCAGGTTCCTGTAAACCAATAATAGTAAATGAAAAACAACTGTATATACTGTTTATACATACACCAAAATTATTCTTGGACATTGGGTGATGATTTTTCCCTCTGAACATTTTCAGCCTGATATATTAAGCAGCAGAGCCAAAGTAGAGGCCAGAGAGTGGACAACTCTATGCACTTCCCGTTCCTCTCATGGGCATTCTCATTAAACTTTTGTTATTTCAAAGTGTATTTTATTATATTCTTCCCTCTCTGCAATGTGATTGGATACAATTTTTTATATTCATAGAGCAAAGTACTTAAAACCCCTTTGTGATTTATTGCAGGACACACTGCTGATGTGACCAGTGTATTTAAAGAGCTGTCTGCATAAAACAGCATCAGGTAGTAATGAGAGGGGCAAACTTAAGTACTGGGAATCATGAGATGCTAGAAAGGTCTTCTTTAAATAAAAATAATCATAATGCTTCCATCTAGAACAATCAGAAAAGCAGCACATGCTGACTGAAATCATCCTCATCTACCCAAACAATTAGAACAGTCTTGTGATAATACAGTTCACCAATAAAGTCAAAAGAAACAAAAAACAGATAAGCAGTACATAAAATACTTTAACTACATAAAGTACTTTAAACCAAAACATTTCATGTCTTATTTCTATCAAGAACAAAAATTATATGTAATAGCTATTTTAAAGATAAGAAAAAATCAAATCACCTCTGCAGAAGCTGGACAGGGGGGTGGGACAGTGGCAAAATATTAAATTAAAATGAAATTTAACTAAAACTAGAGTGAAAAAAAGTCATCCTCACACAGAACAGCAAAAGAAAACACTCTTTCCTGTTTAGCAAAGAATTAGCACTCTTTGGAAAATTTTTCAATCACACCAGTATACATACCTGCAGACTGTTAAATATTTGGGTTTTGATTACACATTTGACATATAAAAAATGTATTTTCTTTTGTGTCTGAGCTGAGAACTCACTTAAATCCTGCACTGAAGTGGCTGTTGCTGGCACAGGAGCTGTGACACAGTTTCCATTAACGATGTCCCCAGATGGATGCAACGCATCACTTTCACACTCCTCTGGCATGTCCCCCTGATCTGGAGATGAAATTTGAACAATGGTTTCATTATTTTGTAATTGCAAAAGTGGAGCACAGCAATGGACACAAAGTGTGGGAATGGCTGAATTAGAACACATAAATATGAGCACTAATTGAGCATTTTCCCTTCAACTTGACCCTGTCCCTGAAGATTAAGAATTACCATAGGCATGATACAGAATTGTTAGTTTTGAAAATAGTTATTGCAACACATCTGTTTATAAAGCCAAACCAGAAGAAATATGCAACACAAACCCAAAATGTTTTAATTTCTTTTCATAATAAAGATACAGGTCCCAGAAAAATTACTTAGCTCATTCTTTCTATGCATATAAGAACAATCTTTAATTACTGATCACAGAGTCTTTATTGTGTGCACAGGATGCATGCTAACTCATAGATTCTACATCATACTGTCTTCTCCCTGTGCAAGGTGGCTCTGAATTCACAAAAACACAATTACTGTCCTTTCTCTGTGATCATTGCTATGATACTCAACTGCTTCTTACTTAATTGCAGAACATGCAGACTGCTATTATCTCAATTTTATGAGAGAAAGGAAAAAAAAAGAGATTAAAAAGGTTAGATGTGGCCATTTTCTCTAGGTAGCCAATCTGAAATACATAGGACCATTCTGCCAAGCATTTAGTGTAACACAGCACAGAAACCTTCTATATCTCCATAGGATTGGGGTAAAGTTTAGAAAACATCAATATTCCATCCTTCGAATAGTATCAATGTCTCAAGCATTCTTCTTTTCTACTTTACAATAAAACTGAAATATTTTCCATGAAATAAAACGAGACAACCAAACTGATCAGCCTCTCTCTCAGAATGGTTCGAATTTCCGTAAATTAAAATTCTTTTAAAGGAACTATAATTGAAAGCATCACAGAAAAATTCTGTCAATCTGTCAGTCAAGCTAATTTAGGAGAATTTTTTAAGTTTCTTACAAAAGCAACAAAATCCTACCAGCTTCACCTACAAAAATAAATTCTATATATGTTTTTTTTTTGTAAGACCAAAATAATGGGCTATCATGCTCAAAAGAAAATCTATTCTGTTTAAAATATAAAGCTACCAACAACAACATTATTTTCATATGAGGCACCAGTAAGCATCAAGGTATGTAATATTTAAAGTAAACAATTTCCTTTCACAAATAGGTCCCTATTTAATAGGTTAAATATTATGTCTAACTTCTAAATGTCTGCTAACTACACAAACAAACAAAAAAGCACAAACCAAAACCAATATAGTACAAAACATCTTTAAATTAACCTTCTGCAAAGGAAAAAAAAAAAGTAAGTTTGTTTGTACACTTTCACTCCCTTATGTAAGGGCTTTGATTTTACATTCTTATCCCACCCCTCCCTGAAATTCCTCCTGAGTTACCTCCTCTCCTTTTTAGCCATTCTGATTTCCTCCCATATACTGAGATTGTCTTTTGATGCAGTCAGACCCAACTAAAGTACTGTTGACTGAGAAATCATCAGCATATGTGAACTCTCAGAATTACTGACTACCACACATCACTAAATGATACAGTAGTACCTTACTTGTGCACAGCATCTACTCAGCCCTAATTGCCAAGAAAATGCCAGTCTGTTGTCATGTGTAATAAAATAGAAGTGAAATATGTAATGTATTCCCCAAAGTCTCTCATACAAAATAAACAAATAAATCTAAATCTAATTGAAATGTGAGATGAGTAGAAATCATTAATGGCTACGGGCTTGGTTCACATTCAAATAATGCATTTAAATCCTATAAAAAGGAAATTAAATGAGATAAAAAAATATAACTGAGTAAAGCTTCACAGAGAAATGTACAGATGAGGCATCAGCTCCTGCTACTTACTATCACTAGCTAAACACTATCAGCACATTTTCTGTTTAAATAAACATTATCTTTTTTGGTTGGTTCATTTTAAAATACTGAAAGTCATGTTCTCACAGGTCCAGGAGAGCAAGCAAGGGCATCACTCCACCTTCCATATGACCTAATCACAACCAAAAGAATAAACCAGTCTGAGACCCAGGAAAACACACCAGTTAGAATCACTGGTTTCAGAGAAAATATCCATAACACTCCCATACAGCAATTACAATCTCCTCACCAATTATGAGTTTAATTATACCACACACTGCCACATGTCCACCAGTCTCAAGACGTCACAGACCTAACAAAATCTGGAAATGGGAACGCGTTCAGGTTGCTGTTCTCGTCTCTCTCATTGACAACTTCACTTACTTTAAACCCACAGTTTCAAGGGAGATCAAGCTGCTCAGGCCAAACATTAGGATGTCACTCAAATGCTGAGAAACTAGGAAATAAAGCCAGTAACTGTGCTTCTGTTTCTCTCTCTGTATACAAATGGCTACAAAGTGCATTAAGTTTTATTATCCTCTTCTTTCCACAGTACCTTAGTTTACATCGAAGATTTTTGAAAACTGACTCTGCAGCATATAGAGACAAGGAAACATTTTATAGCATGCAATCAACAGAGAGCAGAAATGCAAATATATAAAATGCTGACCTCAGAGAAAAAAAAAGGATAAAATTCAGGTTTCAGTAACTGAACCACATATTCCAAAACTACTCAGAGATGCTGATTAATGACAGCATAATTGCGAGAGCTCTTCACACATTTACACACACTGTAAACCAAATTCTAATTCATAATACTATTTTAAGCCTCAATTACTGAAAAAAAAAATAAAGAGTGTATGCAATGGTTGCTGAAACTTATCTTCAGAATTACAAGCTGGTAATATTTTTTTTTTTATATTGGTCTATGGTAAACCCTCCTTGGAGTTCTACTTTATGCAGCAAATATAATAAAGCCTCAATGTAGTTGATATACTAGTACACTTTTCTGTTAAAAAAAAAATCCAACACAATTTTAAAACATTACGAAACAACTGTCCAATCTACAGCATTAAGCAGAACAAGGTTATGAAAGATTTCTGAACAAAAAGAATTTTACAAATTTCAGAACCAACTCGATTTCAGTGTCTATTTATTGCTACATACCACTATCTAAAAATACAAATATGAAGAAAATTAATCCTTCATCACCTGAGATAATTGTTTTCCTTAGTTCCAAAATCAGTCAGAAATTGTCCTAAAACTGTTAAGCCCTAAGGTGTTAAACAAACTGTCTGAAATGCACTAAAACTTACCTTCAAGAGAATAAATGTGTTCTTCAAGGTCCTCGTACGTTAGTTTCTTAGGTTTGTGCATATCGCTGAGATCTTGTTTATCTGTTTGTTGGCTCTGAAGTCTGAAAGAATAAGGAAGAACATAAATAATTTAATAAATGTACATGCTGAACCTTGAAAAAAATAGAAATCTGAGATTTATTCACATGCTAAGCAACAGACTAAACCAAACTTAAATCCATGCAACTGAAACACTGGAACTTTCCGACTCAAGGAATGGTATTGAAATCCATTCTCTAACTTTTACTAAAAGTCATCTCCATCTTTCTGAAACCCATGTCCCTAGAGCCTTTCCCCAAGGCCTTTATATGACATCAAGTCATTACACTAAAACAAAATACATTATCAAAAGGAATACAAATGAGTAAGAAAAAACAACAAAAAAAGGAGAAATACAATGAACTGTGACACTTAGTCAACTGAAATTAAGAAATTTGCCTTTTTAAGCTCTGTGTTACAGTTTAATTCCCATTTTGGTGTCATCTTAACAGATGTGTTTGAAATGTATTAGGATTAGATGTCTGGCAAAACATAGACACAGGGGTGAAAATCTGGGTGCTATGAAAAATGGGGTTAGTGCCCTCATTCTAAATCCCCGTTTATCTCATCAGAAAGATAATATGAAAGAACAATGTCTCCCATGTGACCCCGCTGCTAAACTCTGACCAGAACCAGAATGGCAAAAGGAGTGCAGGTCACTAATGAAATTCAGCAGCAGCACTTCATAAAGGAGCTTACTTCACACCAGCTGGTGCTCTTCATCACAGCCTAAATATGTTTGTGCTTACAATTTCTAAGGAATTCAGGTCTTCCATGGAGCAGAAGTGGAGAACAAACAAAACATAGCCCCACAATGAGATTTGTTCATTTAAAAAAAATGTAAATCTGGGCACAAACAAATAAATTTGCATTGTCAGAAAGATAGTTCAGTAACATCAGTGGGGAAAAATACCCTGTAAATTAAATAGGACAGAGTAAATGGAATTTCAAGTTCTTGGAAGTCTATTTCATGTTTTGAGCCTTTCCTTCACAGAAATGTTTAAGTGTTAAATAATTCTTAAGGGTACAAGGTTCAAGGACATGCATGCCACTTTCTTCAGTACTGTGTCCTGCAACACTCCTAGGAAGACAAAGAACCCAAGGCCTCAGTAACAACCCTCAACCAGTTTCTTTAGGCCTAAACAAACAAACAAACAAAAATTTAGGAAATAATCTGCCTTATCACTCTAGTCTTCCTGTCTATGTTTACTGGCTTCCTTCATACCACTCATATCCCGGAACATAAATAAACAAGGAGCTTCTGTGGTCACAGAAGGAATTGTTCTTCCTCACTGACACAGGTCTGACTTCTAATGGCTTACTGGTGTTACAGGATGTTTTCTTTTCAAAGAAGTTCCCATTGCCACTTAAAATCTACACGTCATAAACTAATCCCACAATACACATCAATAATGTGGTATCTGCCTAATAATGAGAGTAAATAACTGGAAAAGCCCACACAAGCATTTCTCAAATATTTCATGTAACAGAAAACAGTCCAAGGCACAAGAAATTAAAAAAATATGCAACAAAAGAATGTTTTTCCTTTCCAAAAGAAAGTCTTGGGAAAACAGCAAGTTCAAGACAATCATTGGGACCTTACACCCTTGCTTTGTCATAAGAAACAAAAGCAACTACAACCCATAGCTGCCTGCCCAGACCTGGGTTCTCTGTTCTCTGCAAAACAACTTGCTCATACTGTTCACTCTTCAAGCAGGATGGACTCCGCAACATCCTTCAAAGTACCATTCCTCACAGGATTAGAGCATTTTCCCATATCACCTTCACAAGCAGGTTAATATTCAACCTTCACTTTTTAAGGTCTGTCACAGAAATAAAGGAAATCTCTGACATATGATAAAAAAGGTGAATGAGCAGGAAAAGAAGAAACAGCCTTAAAGGAACACTAAGGAAAGTAACCTCACAGTCTCTCAAAATCTTGACAGCTCATTTTCAAGGCCAAGAACATAGAGGTTCTCCAAAAATTCTAACCACATAAGAGAGCCTCTCTACATTAAATGTATCTTGAGGCCTTGATAACAAAAGAATAAGAAAGCCCTTCTAATGCCTCCTACAGCTGCCCCAGGACAAGCTGTCTTCACCCATCAAATCAGGAATGATGGCTAGCAGGTTAAGCTCAATTCCACGATCTCTTCTTAGGAAAAGAATATTAGAAGATAAATACTAGAGTTTTTTCTGAAGACACATATTCAGGACTCTCCTTTTAGAGAGTGGAGGCAACAGTGGCCATTAAGAACAGAACTTTACATATGGAAATGGGAGAAACAGACAGGAAAGAGAAGTCATTTTTATGCACATCTTTAATTTTGTGAAGTTATTAATTTACCTAAAGAAGATTAAAAAAAACCAAAACAACAAAGAAAAGGAGAAGAGTTGTGCTACCCATCCCCCCAGTCCCACATACAAAGGAGACCGGAGGATCAGGCACATGAACAAGCGTTTC
This sequence comes from Empidonax traillii, assembly GCF_003031625.1. NCBI lineage: Eukaryota > Metazoa > Chordata > Aves > Passeriformes > Tyrannidae > Empidonax > Empidonax traillii. The sequence continues at coordinate 682,623 of NW_020955522.1, forward strand.
AGAGAGGAAAAAAAAAAAAAAAGTTAGCATTACTGCTCATTAATGAATGAAATCAGAATGTGCAATTGCCTTGATTTAAATTCTCAAACAGGCAGCAGAAATTCAAATGCTTCAATCAGCAAAAGCTCATCAGTCAAGTCACATGTGAAAAACAGACACAATTAAAGAGACATAGCTTCGCTCAAAGCAAACTGAAGTGTTTGTGGGGTTTTTTATAACCAAATTTCTCTTGAGGTATGATATTCAAAAACGGAAATCTTTATCCACCTTTAGAAAAGTTTTCACTTATAAAATAAATGGCTTGCTTGATTTGTAAAAGCAGCTATCACTGTGAACAGTTAGATATACCTTTCTTTAAAAAGCAGGTTAAAAATATTGCTTTGTAAACAATGTTACCTGATTTTCTGGGCATGACTGGATGGTGAGGAAGGAACAGACTCAGAAGATGAAAGCAGATATGGCTTTGAAATAGGAGAAAGCACCTGGTCAACACTCCGCTGTGAAGAGGTAAGGGATGAGCTCTTGATGTCTGCAGAATAAAAATCCCACCATTTCTATTAGTTATTTGTCCTACCATTTCTCAGACAAGGTTGGTTGTATAACACGTACACTACTGAACTGCGCAGGCACAACTACTCAAGGGCAACTAATGTCCCAACATGAACTTTTTTGCACTGGTTAGTTCTCTTCTTTCTTTACCTCTCCTGTGTGGGAATTCTCCTCCACAACCCTTCTCCATGATCATATTGTTTCTCCTCACAAAGCCTATCCTTCTCATCACCCCATAGTAGGCCCATGTTCACCACCAACTGTAGAACAACACCAAATAACTTCTCCCATGCTGGGCATTAGGGGAAGCACTCACAGACCTGCATTTCAAGCTAGGGATGTGCTTACTAACCAGCAAAAGATAATGCTTGAGGTCTCTCAAAGGCTAGTCTTCATTATGAAATTTAACCTACAGGTTTCACTCTCTACAGATTTGTAGAAGTGGGTGACAAAGCAAAGAAGAAAATACTTGAAGATTTTATCCTTTTATCAACAGCTATGAAGTTATCACAGAAAGAAACAGACAGAATGATTAGAAGTCTTGAGTCTTCTAAGAAACCAAGTTAAAAAACAAAACTGCATTAAAAAGGCTTTTAATAAAACTTGCTAAGTCCAGCACTTAAGTTTTGTTTTGCAGTTTAAATTTTCCTTTCCTGTGTAGCTGCACAGGTCTTTCATTGAGTTATAAAATAACTCATCAAATTTTCACATGCAGAACAAATGGACAAGAACAGCACATAGTACTTATGTTTTTGGATCCTCCTGACAGAGAAGTTTTATTCCTGCATCTATAGTTGTTGCCACATAAGCAATAAATTACAGGACTTAAGGTATGAAAAAGCACTTAATTCTCTTTCCTTTCAATGTCATGGCATTCTGGGGTCTGTGAAGCAGTAATTAATCGATCCCTTTTCACCTATTCCACATCACTCATTGTTTTCCAGATTTCCCACAGCCTACCTCAGCCAACTCTTTTCTAAACAAAGCTGCACTTGTATTTAACCTTCCTTTATGGAGAAGCTGATCATTATCCTTTTTTTTTGTTACTATCTATTTTTTTCATCCTATTAAATCCACTTTGAGCTAGGGTGACAAGAATTGCATCACTAAAGTAGCAGACATACAGCAGATTTGAAATAACATAATTTTCTAAAAAAATTACATTTCCTCTCTATTTTGTTTGCTTTTCTGTATACAGTCTTAAAAAACAAAAAAAAAAAAGGAAAAAAGAGACTAACTATTAGACACTGTGAAATTAATAGAAAATTAAAATTTTTCAACCGTGACTAAACCCTTCCCCCTTAAAACTGCTCAGGAATATTTGATAAAGATGTCACAGCAAAAACAACAAACAAAAGCAAATCTGGACCTCTCAGACTGGAAAGCTCAGTTTAGGAGAAGCCAAAGCAGTCTTCTGCTGCACATGTTAACCAGATTAGTTAAGTGAAAAGTAAGAAATACAAAAGGGATACAATTAATGGTGCAAGGTAGATATACTTCAAAGCAACTGTTCAGTGAAACTCTGCATATCATAAGGTTACACCTGTAGTGAATTATATGGCATAGTTTTCTCTTGAGAGCTACTTAAGAACGTGTTTAACTTCCCTCAACGTACTTCTCCAGTACTTGTTTCCAGGAATAAGCAATACTCCAAGCAGTTAGTATATCTTGTCTCTTGCAAAACCACAACTCCTGACTTCTGCATCTTAACAAATAACAAACAAGCGAAAGACTAACACTGCTAAATCTTTCTCTTTCCATAGCGCAAGAAGAACAGTAAATAAAATCCAACACTGCACCAAATTAACTATCGTTACTTACCATCTGGAATTTTCTTGTTACTGACATCTCTCTTGGATTTGGAAATGGGAGTAGAAGAAAGGCGTCTTGAAGATGACGTTCCTCTGTGTGGTGGTGTTAAGGGATTTTTAAAGATATCGGCCTGCCCAGTTCTTTTGATGTGTTCTTCACCTCTTGGACTGCCCAGAGGGGAATGTGGGAAGCTGGGATTATCCTCTACAAGTTCATGCTGCGTAGTCAAAGAGGGTCCACTAAGAGCATGCTGTAGAATTAAAGGAGACTCCATCTTTCTTGGTGTTCTGCTTGCAGCTGCATTCTGTATGACTCTGTGTTGGTAATTCCTGTAGGCTTCTTCCAGGTACTCTGCCTCTTTTGACAGCTCTTTTACTCTAGCCCAGGTTTGCGCAATGTACTCCAGGTCAGAATCCGGGGAAGCACTGCGTGGCTGTAACTGCTGCCGACAGCCAGCTCTTGGCACAGCATTTACCTGCATCCCATCAGTCATAACATGATTCTTCAGGAATGCACTATCCACGTAAATATCATGGGGTACAGCTCTGTCACTGGTGAAGTCAAGGACGGAGCGATCAACGAGCGAAGGCTTTGGGTTCCGATACACTTCATTTTCCAGAGCTAAATGACAGCAAGAGAAAGTGAGTGACACTAGAGAGAGAGAGGGACACCCATAACAAAACAGAAACAGTAAAACATGGCATTTAAATTCCATTTTTATCAAAATTATTTTAACATGGAATTGGCTTGTATTTTGAGAATTTATTGGGTTGATTAAATGTATTTTTAATGTGGCTACAAAGCTGTAAATTATCACTATTATTTTAATTATATAATCCTTCCATGTAAAATTATCTTAAATACATACTCTACAATGTTATTATTTAAATTATGTTTAACTAAAGAAACACGAAAACATCATCACTTTGGATACCTCATATCTAATCATGCTGTTAAAGGCTGAAGAACACAAGGCATGCCACAAGTCTTAACTTCTATTTAACTTCTATTTAGAACAAATATTTTGGAGAAAACACAGCACACAGAAAATACTGTGGGGTTGTTTTTTTTTAAAGTATTCAATAATTGTCAGTTAAACTGAAAGTTTTGGGGCTGTCTGTTTTCTGGCTTGCCCTTGTATGCTACAACAAGCCCATAAACCAATCCATAGGGTTGCTCTTTCCCAGCAAAATTACAACGTTGTTTTTATTCTATATAAGTGGTTCTTCAATGACTTCATTAACTCTGATGTAAATAAGTCCCTGCAGTACTTACAGTCATTTAATTAAAATATTTGCTATTTTGACACAAACAAATTTCCAATTCCAAATGGTATTTGTACCATAAATGAAAATGTACATATCTATCTACTGAATAATATAAAATATTACATATACCAAATTATGATGCAACACATGTTGTATGTAATATATAATCATTGCAGAATTCAATTCCATATTTTTACATTAAATATGCATCCCAAAACTTTTACTTATAATACTTGACATTAGCAATTTGACATAGACCTCTTTAGAACTACATTTCTTCAGTGGACTGAACTGCTTTATGCAAGTGCCTCTGTTCTAATGCCCATACAAGATAAGTTAAGTTAGGCAAAAGTTATTAGCCTTGACAAAGTCTGTTTACGAGTCCCACTTAAATTTCTGAGATATGTAATACAATTTCAAATTGATTATTCTTATTATGAACCAAAATGCATTAAAACACAACTTGTCTGCTGGAAAATGCTGTTTATGTTATCAACAAACATTAATGTCTTCATACTGAGGAAAAACAGACAATAATATGCAACTGTTCAGGGAGGAATGTTTTCCCTTCCTCCTGTATGTTTTTTTTTCTGAAAGGAACTTTGAATGAGTTTGCTTTTTAAACTGGGCTTTTAAACAGATTTTGATTTTAAACTTTAAACCTACTCCCTAGTGGTATATTAGTTTTATGCAACTTCAGCTTTTTTAAGCTTCTGGAAATTCTTACATTTGTCTTTCTTAAAGGACTGCTGTGGTGTAAGATACAAACCTGCCTGTGTTTGTTTCACTTGTAGTTTCAGTTCTTCAACCTGCATGTTTAATTTTCTGACAGTAGCTTCAGACTCTAACAGTTGGGTCTCTAACTGGGCACAACGCTCAACCTATAGGAGATCAAGAGAAAAACAAAACCCAGTATAATAAAAAAAAAAAAAAAAGAATAATTTCAACAGGCTGAATATTTGCTTTCTAAATGTTTTTCAGGTCCAGTCAAACTATTATCACATAATATCCTACTCAGAGTCAGTACTGACAACTTGTTGATTTGGAAAGATTTGCTTTGGTTATGTTGTGTCGGTTTTAATTTTTGGTGAGTTTTTGGTGTGGTACGTGTTTTGTTTTCTTTAGAGCTGTTTACAAAAAATAAGCACTGTAGAAACAATACTTCTAACTACATGCCAAACAGCCTGCACAGCCAGATGGATGAACGTGAAAAAGATGACAGGAAGAAGAAAGGATTCAAATCATTCAGAAGTAATAATTTACCTTACTTTGTAGCTGCTTTTCCAAAATCTGCTTACGACTCTCAAATTCATCCAGCACCAGCTTCCTAGAATGCTCCACTCTCCTCAGCTCCACTTGGCAGGCCAGGTACTCAGCTGAGGGCTGGGACAGCTCTACCCAGAAAGAGAAATACTAGACACTCAGACAAGCCTGCACTTTTCTACATGATACCCCTTGAAAACATAAAGCTGTTTTGTTTTTATGAACATAACAAGGCTTTGCCTGAATAACTACTGGGGAATTTTTTTTCTTCCTTTTACAAAGGACTGAAATTTTTGGTGGAGTAGTCATACATCTCTACTCCCATGTAATCTCAAACGCACATTAAAAGTACTTGGTATTTATAACTGTAGTTAAGCAAGCACTTAATAATGCCATGTTCTTTTACCATTATTAACCATACTAACACCATGGTTAGAAATACTGCTCTGCTTTTTTCAAAGGGTGAAAGGAATATCCTTCATATTATAGCTACCACTTAATTCAGGATTTCTACCATACGGACATATGAAAGAAAATAAACTTATGTCAAGGACTGTTTATTTTATGCAAACATTAGCTTGGGTTTCATGCAAACTACCAGTAAACATAATACAAAGAAAGTATTTTAATGAAAATCTATTTCTAAACAAATAATTGTAGAGAAAGATAAACAAGAAAATTACTAAATCATTCACACTGACTGTCTCGGAGATGCTGGTTCTCACTGCGAGCCTCATCCAACTGTTGCCTAAGTAGTTTATTCTGCACTTGGAGCTCCAATTTCTCCTCCTTTAGCAAAGGATAGTCTGATAACTCTTTCAGTTTCTCTGTCAACAACTGATTCTGTTTATTTGCCAACAGAGCCTGGGCCTTCACTGACTCCAAATCCAGCTGCAAATAAAAAACAGTTTAGAAGTTTATGAACCTCTGTACTATTTAACCATTATTTTTATTTCACATTTTCTTTTTTATTAATGTACCTTAACTGCACCAATTAGAATACAGCTTCTTTAAATTCATATTTACAATTACCTCAAGCTCTTTTGCGCGTGATACAGCTTGCTTGAGTTCCTCCTTTTTTGAACTAACAGCAATGGCTTCTTCATGCAAAAGCATGGCTTTCTCTGCAGGGATTAAAAATGCTGAATTAAAATTGGTAGAATATTACAGTAAAAAACTGTATCAGCAAAAAACAGTTTTAAGTTGCTAAGTGCAACATTCAATTTAATTCAAGACATAAAAATGACTGAAAGTCATACACATTCCTTCAAAATTAGGTAAATCACACCGTTTGTACATATATATACATATGAATATATACTTCCAGAATTAGGTAAATCAAATTCATACGTGTGTGATATATCATTTCTTACACATGTACCTAAAAGTCTAAACATGTTATCTGTTCCAGCTCTCTTCCTCAAGCTCCAGTGAAGTATCTTGTGCACAATAAGTGTAACCATTCAAGGGTATGGTAACAGAGTTCAGGTAAAGAGTGCATGAGGTAGTAGGACTTCAGAAGGAAATGAGAAACTGGAAAACCAGGAATGCCTTGCAGCCTCTGTGCAAAGCAGCAGCTTCCAGTTCCCACTGGGTTCTGAACAGCAAGGAGTTGCTGACTTGTTACTGGATCCTGCTACATCTTCTTAAAATCTGTTGTGACGGCTTTTCTGTCACTTATACCACTGTTACCAAACACCGTGACTGTTCAGTAACAATAGTGGTTTGATATTTGTTAGTAAAAGCTCTAGAGACAAACAGGTACTCTATCAATCTCAGACAGATGGTTACCTTTATTTTTTTTCTCATCTTCAGTAACTTTATTGGTTCTGGCTATGTATTCTTCTTTTAATTCAAGCTCATATCTAGAAGCAAAAAGAATTATGTGTGTACACACATGCACAGGCATTTGTGTAAACTCTAGTCTTTCCCAAATTATACCACAATCACACTATTATTTATGGACAAAATTAATTATTGCAGAGCCACCAAAATGGTTGGAAAGGGCCCTGCCAATCACCTCATTCAACCACCTGCTCAAAAAGCAAGACTACTGCCAACTCTACAGCAGGTCATCTGTGGCTCTTCCTAGCCAAGTCTTGAAAAACCTCAAAGGACGTATGTTCCACCACCTCTCTGGATGATCTGTGCCAATGCTGCACTACTCTCCCATCAAAAATCCTTTCCCTATGTCCAAGCTAAATCTCCCCAGCCACAATTTATAGCCCTTGCCATATGAACTCATAGGTCACATTTGAGAGTCCAATAACTATCCTGCTGGTCTTTACTAGGCCCCCTCCAGTTTCTTCATGGCTTTTTTGAATTGGTGAGCCAAAACATGGGTATGGTATTCCTAGAACAGCCTTCCCCAGTAACTGAAGGAGCCAATAAGTTCCCTGAGTCTGATGGCCATGCTGCTACTAATCTTACCATCCTGCTGTTTGCCTCATTTGCTAGAGCATGCTGCTGGCTCATAATCAACCTGGCATTCACTGTAACTCATCCATCTCCTCTTCAGAAATGCAGTTCCTCAGTTAATTCATTTCTCCATTTCTACTACCTCATAGGGCTATTCTGCCCCAATTACGGAGCTTCACATTTTCCTCGTTAAAATTCCTAAGATTTGCATTGCCATCATCTGCAAGCTTAAAGTTTGAACTCTGCCATTTATTGTGGAAGCCATTCCTCTTAATTAAGCCTCACGTTCAAAGTTGTTGAGGATGCCCTGTGTCAACATCCAGATGAAGGTGTTGGACAATGTGGGATGCAAGATTGGCCCCAGGGGTTGCTGCTGGTCATGGACCACCAGTCAGACACTGTGCACTTCCCAGGTACACCACTAATCACAGCCCAGCAGTCATCCAACTGTGCCATTCCATTTTACTGGAATTTATAGAAGCTAAGAAAGTTCAGCATTTTGCATGATTGGGACATAATTATAACTGGTTTCAGATATTGCCATATCCTCCTCCTGCATTTCTGCAAATGGTCCAGACAACTCAGATCCTTCTCCCAAATATGGCACTTAATGTTTACCACAAAAACAAAAAAGATTAATTTTCTAGCAAGCATCACTATTTCTGTACAATAAATAGTAGGTTTTTGATACTTTTCATCAAGGATGTGGGACAAAGACATGGATCTTATCTTTCTGAGCATTTGCAGCATGCCTTAAAATATTTGGTTTGTGAAGTTAAGAGAGCAGCTGTTTATCCTTAAAATACTTTGCTTCTCCTCACAAACCAAAAGGACTGTAAAATCACTATTTGTAAATACCTGTTATAGACTAGGTAATTAGTTGCATTTCACTGTTCTCTAAAAAAAACCATCAAATTCTGAGGCATTATTTTTACCAAAACCTACTTTCTACACCCTTCCTCTGCAATTTACAAACACACAAAACCAGATAATACTGTTCACTGTCTTGCAATAAAAAGTATTGATACATCAGTCATTTATTTTAACTGCCTAACTGAGATTGGTTCATGACATCAGGTACAGGAGCAACAAACATTCCAAGAGCACATGTCTCTAGTGAAGCACCAAGGAACCCTTGAACTGACCAAGGCACTTCAAGAAAGTACAACAGCAAAGTTAGGACATACACACTGCAACACCCCAAAAGCAGTCACAGGTGGTGGTGTCTTATGCTTCCAAAGAGCATTTCTATGCAAATTCTTTGAAACAATGTTCAAACAGACAGTAGCAAATAAAGGAGGGTGATCTCTGTCAGAGAATCCCTCTTCAAAAATGGGAAGGGGTGAAGGTAAAAGCAACCCCGTCTGTACCGTGGACTAGTGTGTCTCTCACCCATGTGACACCTCTTTCATGTTAATTTCCCCTTTGTGCCTCCTCTGCATTCATAAAATGGTCAGTTCTTTTAATTGTGGTCAAAGGAAGCCACTAATACTGCTTCAGATTCTCTTCTCTAAACATATGACTGATGTTACCTCTCTTTTCTAGATATCAATACAGAATTTAAACTACAACAATAATATAACCTAAAATCAAGAGAATTTTTTTCTACAGCAAGCTTTTTCTGAACCTGATACAATGTTTTCCATTACTAGCAAAGAGCTAAGCAATAAGGTTAAGAATTCAAGCTGACTAAAACAAAAACATAAGTGTACATTTTCAAAGTCCTTGCTTTGTCATGCTTTTCAAAAGAAATCTTATACAATTTATTATTCTGTTTCCTGAGGAAGTAGCATATGTCCTACTAGAGAAGAAACAAAAATTTACTTTAAGAGTTCTGTCTTCAGCCTTTGGTCATATGTTTCCTCTATGTTCTTCACAGCAACCTCTCGACGCCGAAGTGCATCATCAATAGCTTTATTTTTCTCTTCCTGAAGTTTCTGAGTGCTGATATATCCAAAAATATACAGATAATGACCAGTTAAAAAGTCAAAACTTTTTGTTTTCTTTCCTACAACAACATTTATAGACATCAAAGGGTAATGTGCTCACTTCGAATACTGTAGCAATTTGAAATTATCATTAGAATCTGTCACTGTAGTTCATTAAGAACAAGGAGATGTGACACAAACTAAATTGCCCTATTTAAATCCAGTACTAATCAATTATGCAGCTCTTCTGGGTTAACCCTGGCTCAGTTTCCCACACCAGAAACACTTCAGAGGACAGAGTGCTGTGCAGGCTATTCTATCAGCACCCTCTGCTGGGTTGATAAAAAAACCCAAGTTTTGGTTAGCGGGATAATCATTTTGCTCACAAACATTAGGTAGTATTGAAAATTTGACCAAAAATGGTTCAGTTATGTTTTTTTCATTTAACTAAAGAAAACTAATCTTATTAAGGACAAATAAAAAACCTCAACTCCAAAACACAGGACTAACAAGGAAAAATATCATATATGTGACTCATGAGTGTTAGGGTTACAGATTGTGTTTTTTGTTTGGGTTTTTTTTTTTCTCTTAATTTAAGCACTTCAAAGCAAACATCTTGTTCCTTGCCCCCGAAGCAATGCTGAACCATTTTGGTTGGATGAAGTGGAATAAAAAAAAAACCAAATCCATCTTTTGTGTGGGGTATCCTGCTAATAGAGACAGTACACAATACTGCTTAAAATGTAAAATGTAACTGCTGGGATATATAATCTACTTCAGTGTCATAGTAGCAGAAACATCCTGAAGCACACTTGTCAGAAACAGGACAACAGTATCATTTGGCATCATACATACATCCTTCAGCAACTTACAGTTCAAATGCCTCCATCCTCTCCTTCAGTTCTGCCTCCCTGGTCCTTACGGCTTCGATATCTTTCAGTAGACTTTGTCTCTGAGCATACACTTCCTTTGCTTCTATCTGAATCACAAAATATTATCCCTAGTTTTATTCCACACTTTATATGTGTATTCACTGTTTCACATATTCAAATTTACAAGGATCTTCTTCTGAAACAAATCTTACTCCCATAAATATTAATTATAGAGTAATAATCTGAAATAACATCCACAATCAATTGTATGTATCTTTTTGGATTCCCTTTCTACTTTTACTCTGAGTAAAAATGTTTTAAATGGAGTCACTATTGGCTACCTGTAAACACTTTTCCTTTAAGAAATAGCACTGATCAAAACTCACGTAAAAGGAAAAATTACAGAATAAATATGTTCAAACACTTGATTTCTTTAAATAAAAAATAGTTTTGTATGTTTTCACAAAAACCTAATTGAAAAAACAAATACCAAACCCCTCAATGAAACATGATTTAAAACTGAAACTGAGTAAACCAACAGCCTTTCAGTTTTTGCAGTTTAACTTACAGAACTCAAACAAATTGTAAAAAGGATTCTCCAAGTGATGAACATGTTAATACCAAAAGTAACCTTATTAATTCTTATTAATAAAAATGTTTTTTCTCATCTGTAAGCACAAAAGACATTATTTCTCTCCAAAGAAGTGATAAATGTCTAAGAAGAAAATTGTGATTTTGCCATACAGGTGTTTATATCAAGTTTGAAAGCTGCATGCATTTGACAGTGCTGAAAGATTCAGTTGCTGTTCCTGGTACAAAAAAAATGGACCAGTTCCTCAAGCCACATTTCCAAGTTATCACAGTAAAGGGTTAAATGACCTGACACCTTTAATGTAAATACACCTGAACTCTGTTAAAAGAATCCCCAGGTAAATGAAACATTCTCAGTGAGTTCAGAAGCTGACAAGAGAAATTAATTAT
>NW_020955522.1:694019-701908 GCF_003031625.1 Empidonax traillii
AGATTCAGTTGCTGTTCCTGGTACAAAAAAAATGGACCAGTTCCTCAAGCCACATTTCCAAGTTATCACAGTAAAGGGTTAAATGACCTGACACCTTTAATGTAAATACACCTGAACTCTGTTAAAAGAATCCCCAGGTAAATGAAACATTCTCAGTGAGTTCAGAAGCTGACAAGAGAAATTAATTATCCATACACAATACTTGACAGCTATGTTGATCTAGTAATTTGATGTGGGTTTTTTAATTATTGAATTAATTTCACACCCACAAAAGAAGACTGATAGCATAAAATAGATGGTTTTCATGTAAGCATCTACGGACATAACCATGAAATAAATTCATGGCATAGTGACAAAATGTTTAATAATATAGTAATACAAAAATCCATACAGAAACCTGTATGACTGGTTTGTTAACCAATACCACATGTTCTTAGGGAAAAAAACAAGACACTAACAAAACAAAAAAAACCACCACAATAAAGCAAAAATACGGTTAGCATTTGTGGATAACTCTTATTTGGATATGAAGGTCTTTTGCAGAGAGCAGGGGGGTAGCCAGGCAAACAGGCAACAGGAGAGCAAACTATTCTCTCAAAGACTGAGTTAATAGAGACTGAGATAAGCAATTGAGAACTACCTACAAATTATTGTGTGCTATAGCAACAGTTACTACCCTGGCAAAACACCAAGAGTTAAGAGCCCAAAGGAGTTGGGCTTTTGAACACAAAGTGTTCATAGAAACAAATGGAGACGCCAGTAACGCCAAAGACAGTGTTATTCAAAATATTCAACATATAAAGACAAACAGAAATGGTCTACCTGTACCATACAGGCTATGTATTCCATTTAGGTTCAAGTCCTTCTGAGCAGTTAAAAGAACTTAAAGTTTAACTAAAAACTTATGTTCAACTTCCCATGGAAAAAAAAAAATCAGTGATCTGAATTTAGCAAAACTATTAAAACAGATTTCAAAGTATTTATTACATTTAGATCCTTTAATCCCAGTTTCCAGAACTGTTCCTTTTCTAGCCACCTCTACTTAGATATTTAAACGTACTCATTCTTGCAGTTGCTAAATGCATTCCCCTATTAATGAGAACAAAAATAAATTCAAAGTTTTCCCTAATAAGCCAAGTAAGATCTGAAGGTAAATCTCCAAAAGACAAAAGAACAGTCTCACCAACTCACTGAATCATTTTGTAATACATTAAGGAAAAAATACTTGGAACTTTACCTCTTGTTGTTTTTGAAGCCTCTCAATAGCATTCTTTTCACGCGAAATCAAGGCTTCAGACTTTGCTTGATGTGTCTTCTCTAACTCGTGACGCAGCTCAGAGATTTCTTTCTCGGTCTGCACTTTCTCCTCCATTTTAATCTTTGCTATTTCAACTTCTTTAAAATGTTTCAGCTATTACATAAAGGAGGAAGAGAGGGCTAAGCAGGACCATTTTAGAATTGACAAAGACAATCAATCCGCTCTAAGACAATTCTAAATTTCACCTCCAAAATCTAGTTAGGAGATGCTAATTTGATAAAAATTAATTACTGTGATAAAAGTATCTTAGCAGCACATACTACTTGCACATCTCACATACTTTTCATGTGTTTATCTGGCATCCCAAAGCACATCTTACACAAAACAAGTGATTCAAGAAATGGTAGAAACAGATCTGTCCTGCATTGCTCAGCAACCACAGAAATTCATCTGGACTGGCAAAAAAAATGCAAAACATGTAACTCCACATAAAGAGTGATTCCACAATCAGGTTACAGTCCTGATTCACTGACTTCTAAGTACAATTGAAAAAAGTATTAAAAGTTTGCAAAGTGCAAAGTCAAAATTAACAAATGTCTCCCTCAAATTCATAGACCAGAGTTATACCTTTTGATGCATTTCTGCTTGAAGCTGCTTCTCTATTTCTTTTCTATATTCATGGAGTTTTACTTCTAAAGATTCGTATTTCTGATGCTGGGGATAAGAGTCCGCAAACTGCTCATCAATCAGCTGAAGCTTCTCAGCTATAAAAAAGGCAACATAATTTAAAAAAAGCCACCACAGTTATCTTACCAAAAACTGTAGGAACCTGTCTCTCTGCAGGATGTTCCTCAGCTGATCTAAGTAGCACTATCCGAGAAACACTTGTGTGCTACAAAAGCAGAGGCAGGACAGAAATGCCACTGATCTGCTTTATGCCACACAATACATAACTAGGAGGAGGCACTTAGCTGTTTAGGCACTATTTGTGGTATTACAGTCATTCATCCTCTTTTCCATGGGTGGACTAGAATTTTTAGCTTTTTTTGTAATAATATATTAACAAAAGAGTTCATATAATAATTCAAGAACTCCCAATCTATGCGTAACTTGCACTGAAACCCTCATAGAAGGAGAATTAAGGCATGCATTTACGATTATGTTTTCTAGAACATATTTCAACACATAACATTTACAGTCCATCTGTCATAGCTAAATGTCCAACAAAACACCTGAGTGAATAAAAAAAAAATATATCTTAACAGGATTTTGGCCTTTTTTAAAGAAAATTTAGAAATTCTATATACTAGTAATAGATATGACATTCACTTATTACTACTTTAGGCTATACATTTGAATAAGTAATGAAAGCATACCATTCATACAATACATAAATCCATATCATTTACCAATATGAAAGTATTTGGGGAGACTTGGTTGCACAGGCTATACTTACCAAGAGATTCTCTATAAGGAGGCACTGAGGTTGTCTGAGTTTCTGTGTTATGAGTTTCCTTATTTAAATGATGCTCTGTAAGCCCGATTAAAATCTGCATAAGAAAACCTGGCAAGATCCAATAGATCAGTTAGTTCTCATTTCATAACAAAACTGCATTTGAGCCTGTAATTAACAAAGTAATTTTCAATGTACAAGAAAACCTATTTGGTTTATAGAAAGAACAAGTATTTAAGTAAACTATTGTGGGTGTATTATAAGCATGCTCCAGTCCATCTCATCCAGCAAAAGCTGTCCTTTTGGAATTTTTCCTCTCATCCATGTCTCTGTTTCTTTCACTCCCAAGCACAGTTGAGAGTGAAGATTATTACTACTTAATTATGAAGCTACTTTAGGTTATACAGTATAGCTAGGTTTCATCATGCAGACATAAGAATTATTTCTTATTCAAAACAATAGAAAGTAAATTAAACCCGTAACTAGTTTTTGAAGTATATTCTGCAAGCTAATACAGCATTATAAACACAACCCAAAATCTGAGTTTGCCAAAGGCAGTGTGAAAAGCTTCCAAAGAGCATTATATTTAATACCTGATTACAGATTTTTCTCATGTTTCTAATGTTTAAGTCATTTATTTTGCATGCTAATGTTAACACCTAATCCATATCACAAATAGGAGCTGGATAATCCTGAAATATAACATTCATCACCCTGGTGTACTGCAAGCTTCAAAATCCAACTGAATCTATACTATTCCATACCATCATGCACTCAAGAAATTTGAAATTTATTGCTCACATCTTAACAAAAACGAAGCTAACATAATTATCCTTGTCTGCATCATATATAAACATCTTATACCTTTATTTTCCTTCTGGATTCCTGAAGTCTGTAAGAAAGAAAAGAAGTTTTAGCCAGTCTATTTTCATCACCATTGTAATTTAAGCTTATTTTCAAAATCAAAATAACTTTACCAGTGATTTGTAAAAACTGGATTTTGGGCTGATTCTCATTAAGTGAAGAAGGTCTTGCATAGTCCACAGCTTTAGGGAAAAGAAAGGTCAGTTAGAAAAGGTTAACTAATTTAAAATAATTTCTAATATGTAACAGGCTCTATTTTACAGTTGTACAATGTTTTCCATTCATGTAAGATCTATTTATCGTGTCGTAAAATCATTCACAGGCTGCTGTTTTAGTACCACATTTAGGTATCTCCCCTACTGAAGACGTGCAGAAGCCAGTATGTAGCTTTATGATCAGCTGAAGCCCTGAAAAGAGATAGTTTTGTTTCCTCTCCACCCTAGATACATGTCCTCACTGCTTTCCTTGCCTCTTTTCCTGATTTATCGTACAAGTCAGATGAGCTCACTAACCCAAATGGCAACTAACTACTCACCAGGTCAAGAAATTAATATTCAATTGGAAAAAACTTCACCCTATCACACACTTAAAGAGAGGAAACAAAAAAAAAGGCAAGGACTGCTCTTTTCAGCCACACTTTGTGGTTAGAACAGCTTGAACTAACCATGACCACAGTTTCAGGGAACTGAATGGCCAAATAAGCTTTTACCAGGATCAGTTCCCCAAACACTGTGCCACACAGCCAGACTGTGGCTACGTCTTTCCAGAACAGCATCGTTACGTTATTGCCAGTCTAAAGTACTCATGAAAATGGCCCTGAATAATGAAATGTTTTACAGAGATCATCAGAAGGTATACTTGCATTTGTATTTCCCTATCACAATTTTTTCAATTGCTGGAATATGACAACCCCCAGAAAGCAGAGCTCTTATACACATGGAACAGGCAAATTACTGAACCTACCTTCTTCTTCTCCAATCCACTTTCTGGAAAGAAAACTGAAAGTGAATACTCGTAGCCACATCTCTCTAGATGATCTGCCACCAGACTGTTGGAAGCTGTGATCAAAAGCGAACTGTCGTCGCTTGGAACTGCCTGCGGCTGAAGTTCTCCGCTCAAAATTGGGTGCATTAGTTCATGGATTAGCTGGTTTCGGAGCTGTGTCTGATACAGAAAAAACACTGTATTCTCAGTTTACATGTTACCCAATGAGAGTTTTAATTTTTCATAATCCAGTGGGAGCCTCATTTTACTTGTGTAACCTACATAACAGAACAGAGCAGACTAATTTTGGCAAAATCTGGAAGTGCACTTGGGACACCATGCCTTTCTTCAAAACACTCTTAACGGTGGATACAGTGATCTTTGACTTTCCCTCAATATGTATCAAATGTAGGCCTGAAAAGCAGTATTCTTAGTCAAGAGCTCACACAAAAACACCACCCTATTACCCCAGCTTCATTTTCCAATCACTGCTTTCCTGTTCTCCTTCCCTCTGGCTTAAAGCCTGCCTGATGTGGCCTCAGTTGCAGGTGTACTTGGAACCCTCACCAGGGGGGATTGAAATGAATCTCATTTCAAACTGCTGCCATCACAAAAGAGGATGAGAAAATAAACAGAAAAGTCAGTATCTTTAATATCAATTATTCTGTAGGACAGCAAAAGGGTACTAATCAAAAAAGCCTAGAGAATAATTAATAATAATTAAATGGCATTTTTTCGTTATATATGTGCATTCTGTGAGTTACAACAGAGAAAAAAAGTAACCTAAAATCATAAAATCTCCCTCCTGTAAAAGGAAGAAATAATTATTTTCATTATATAGTTATACAAATTGTTTAGGGCATACTAAAAGATCACGACAGAAGGAGTTTTAAGCTTTCAACAGAAGGTATGCAGCCGTGACACAAAAAATAATACATTAGTGCAGAGAGTGAGACACTTGTATTCGGCGCGGCTTTCACTGCTCTCAGTGTTAAGCACCGTACAGCGGACCACGGGTAGCACACAAAGCACACCTTAAGTGTGTCCAGCACGCCTCGGCTCTTAAAAGTCTGATACAGCCTTTTCCGGAGCTCCTCTTGGGACAGCGCCTCCCTTTCAACCGAAGCCATCCTGCCCTACAACACCGGGAAGGAGGGGAGGGGGAGAAAAAGGAGCATTACTGACTCCCAGCTCGACCCACGGCCACCGAGACGCCGAGCACCGCCCCAGCTTCCCTCTACCCACAGGGAGGGCGCCGGGGCCGGGGAGCAGAGCCGGAGAGCGGAGCCGGGGAGCGGGGCCGGGGAGCAGAGCCAGGGAGCCCGGGCCCAGGGAACGGGGCCGGGGAGTAGAGCCGGCGAGCCCAGGCCCAGAGAGCGAGGCCGGGGAGCACCGCCGGGCTCGTCCCGGTACGGCCGCGCTGGGGCGCCGGTGTCGGCGCGGCCCCGGAGGCCGCGGTGCCGTCACGGAGGCGCCGGATGGGGCGGGCGGAGCGCGGCGCTTCCGGGCGGCCGCGGGCAGCGGGGCGGATCATTGCGGAGAGGGGTGAGCGGCGGGGCCGGGTAGGACCCTGCGGTTCTTCCCCCGGGCGGGCGGCGGGACGGCTCATACCTGCCGGGTAACTGCGGAGTGCCCGCGAATGGGGCCGCGGGACTGCCCCACGGCCGCTGTGTGCGAGGGGGGACGGCGGCCCTTCCCCTTCCTGCTGCCCGTGAGCAGGGTTCGGGGAGAGATGGGCCAGGAGGTTCCTCGGAGGTTCCTCGGAGGCGGTGCCCCGCGTTACTGCGTGGGATCGCCGCGTCCGGGTGGCTGAGGGGGCTGTCAGGGAATAAATCATCAGTGAACGGTGCAGGAGGCGTTTGTAGGTACCAGTAAGTAGGTTCACTTCCAGGAGATGTTCAGCTTTCTAAGGGTATTTCCCCTTCTCCCCCCAGAATCACAGAACGGGGAAGGTCGGAAGGGATCGCAGTGGGTCATCTGATCCAGTCTCCCTGATCAGGCAGGGTCATCCCACAGCATGTGGCATAGGATTGCATTCGTACAGTTCTTGAATATGTCCAGTGAGGGAGACTCCACAACCTCTCTGGGCAATCTGTTCAGTGCACGGTCACCCACACAGTAAAGTTCTTCCTCATATTGGGGTGGAACTTCCTGTGCATCAGCTTCTGTCTGTGCCTCATGTCCTGGTAGTGGCCACTACTGTCTGCATCCTCTTGATGTGCATACCTGAGTGTCTATCTCTCTTCAGCCTCTGGTAAATACGAACAGGAAGCATGTTGGCTAATTTTTAGGATCACTTCTACACAGACTATGTATAGACTCATCAGCATGTCTGTTTTTTCTTGTAAGGAGTGATATTTTGAAGAATGTCTGGAAGTTTCTACTTCGTGATAGTTGGTCATCATGATAATCCCATATTTGAAATGGAATTTCTGCCTCCTGGAAAAGTAGAGTCTAAGGTGTGTTTTTTCCCCTGTAACATTCCTATGATGTAATTACAGTGCATTTTATTTTATAATTTTACAGTGTATTCGAAACACAACCAGCATGTATCTACTGTTTTCTGTTTGTTTGTGGTTTTTTTTACCAGAAACTTTGTCACAGGGAGTAGAACTCTAGAGTTCTCAAGTGTCTTAAAAATCCTTACCAGATCATACTAGTTCTTCATAAAACACGTCTTCCTTAAATATTTGCTGCTGTGTGTTATAGAATATATATCCTAGTTATGCTTTGGTAATTTCTCTTAGTGTGTAGAGGTTTTGTAATAGCTGTTCATTATTTAATGCTACTTACTTTTAAGGCATTTATATACAGTAATAAGGTAAAGTAAGGAACATAAATTTGAAAGCTCCTTCATTTTTTATGCTAAAAACTATTTTTTAATCATCTTCACTAGTCCTACTTGCTTTTAAGTAAGACAAGCTTAAAACTTGTATTGATAAATAAAGACTTTGAAAACATGAGAAATGTAAGACTATCAGTAGTGTTTCCAGTGGGAAAAGAACAAACCTCTCTGTAGTGATATTACATCAAAGAAAAACACACTTCAGAAAAAAAGTATGTGGATCTGTGAGTGTATCCAAAAGTGGAAGTGTGTGCTGTCACTGATTCGAACTGCATGGCATCCTCTGTATTTTGAGATAGTGTCCCATAAAAGATCATAAATAAGGCTACTCAGACTCGACTTAGTGTGAGGATGTGTCGGATTGTGGAAAAATTAATTTTCTGCATTCTGCTAATGGAAGTAACTCGGCTCAGGTAACCTTCTTGTCTGACTGAGCTTGGAGTACTAATTTTGGTCCTAAGAGAGAACCTAAACTTGATGTGCAC